>NW_027316385.1:0-20000 GCF_026437365.1 Eucyclogobius newberryi | reverse complement strand
CGGACCGACATCGCCCTCGTGTGGCGGTAGAAGAGGTGGCGGTCGGTGGTCGGCATTTAATGTTTAACCCCTGCATCGGGCGGGCGGAGGCGGGAACAGACCGGACCAATCGTAGCGCAGTATTCTTGTTTGTGACGCAGAGAAACGAACCAAAACAAACATGGAGGCCGGGGACGTCAAGTTTATTAGTTTAATTGAAAAAGAAGCAAAAACGCATAATTGTGACCATTTCAGAAAGAAATAAAATGTAAGTATATTTTGTTCAATCTGAAGCCCAAAACTAGACCTTAAATGTGAATGAATTTATTTATCTGACTATTTTTGTCACATTTGACTTTATTTTGTCAAATTTCGTAAAGTCAATGAGACAATGGACAATGAGAATGAAAGAAAATGTCGTTTTGGACAATAATAGTGACACTAACATCATGACATCCCTAATGAGACTCCAAAAAACCTAAATGTTTTCTGAAAAAGCTGCATTTGAAGTAAATTTGTGCATTTCTCTCAACTGGATTTGACAAAAGTTTGATTTCTTGTTCTTCATTTCTCGTTCCGCCTTCTTAAAAGTGACAAATGAAATGTTGACTTAATTCAAACAGATTTTGTCTCTTTCCTGTGATTTACGTCCGTGAAAGAGGATTTATTCTAGATGTATTTGCACATTTAACACACTCTTTCAATGGGAGCTGGTGCCATGAGTGTCACGTCGGGGAGTCTCTCTCTGGCCTTGTCTCTAAGCCTGTGTTTCTCCACATGTTTAGACGTGTTCGATCTCACGCGTCGCCCTCTCGAACTGCGTCCACAATGAGATCCGTCTCTTCTGTTCTCTCCCGTCAGTTCAGCCTCGAGCGCCGCCGCCGCCGACAAATCCCGCTTTATAGCAATATCTCTCCCTCTTTAGTGTCAAACTCTCGCTCAAATCCACTGGAAGCCCTTTTGTTTCCAAGCCGAGGGGGGCCGAGTCCAGGATCAAAACCCGCCGTCAAACGCTTTAACCCGAGTCCGGGAATCGGCGCTCGCGGGTTCCGCCGAGGATGAAAAGCGCTCGAACGTGCCACGACTTTGAAGGACAGATACGCCGGACTTATCAGCTTTGTGTCGTTAGCGCTCGCGTTGTCTCTTGCCGGCCGTTCGCGGTCTTCACGCCGCTCTGTCGCCGACGATTACGAGCGGTTCAGCCGGCCGCTTACGCACATTCGACTCGGTTCTGACGACCGTAAACTTGAAGCGTGCCATTGTGGGATCGTGTGATGAGCCGATTGCCGTGGCGAGGATTCAGAAGTTTTCTCTGCGTTCCATCGCGTCCGAACTCGAGGGCGTTCGCGGCGATCCTTGGCAAACGTGCAGTGCCTAAAGCTCCGAACTCTCCACTACACGGTTAAAGAACTAAGTCTCTTTTCTCTGTTAGCTTTGAGTTGTTAGCGCCATCGTCCGCTGTTTGAATGATGGACAAGGGCCTTAAAGGACACATTTCCTCTCTTCTGACCCTGTTCGCTCATCGTTCTTCGTCACAAACTCGCCTGGAGCACATTTCGCTTCATTCACAGTTTGATGACGTCCTCTCCCCTCCGAGCCTCAGTTCTACCTGTGACGTCATGTTCTACCTGTGACGTCACGTTCTACCTGTGACGTCATGTTCTACCTGTGACGTCACGTTCTACCTGTGACGTCACGTTCTACCTGTGACGTCATGTTCTACCTGTGACGTCACGTTCTACCTGTGACGTCATGTTCTACCTGTGACGTCATGTTCTACCTGTGACGTCACGTTCTACCTGTGACGTCATGTTCTACCTGTGACGTCACGTTCTACCTGTGACGTCATGTTCTACCTGTGACGTCATGTTCTACCTTTGACGTCATGTTCTACCTGTGACGCGGCTCTGAGAATCATCTGCCGTTTTCTAACTCCACGAATCATCTCCAGACTCGCTCCGTCTCATCACGATCAGGACAACTGTGAGCCGAGACAAGGAAGTGAGACGTGTCATTCCCTCTGCAGCCAGTAGATGGTGCCGAAACTCAGTCAGTCTCGGGGGAAAACAGCAGAGATCCAAATGTTAAATTTTTTTTTTTTCTTCTGAAACTTGAGATGCCAGACTAAATGTCCTCAAGAGCTTAGAGTCTAAAGCCGGATGATAATACACACAATGCACAATATTTGTCCTTTAATAACTATGGGAGAATAGTCAGTGTAATACCGCACTCGTCCAGGAGGGGTCATCGTAGAAAAAGCTTTAATCTGATGACTGTGAAACTGTTTCTTTGTTCTCTGGGCGAGTCACTGCTGATTGGCTCCACAAACGTTTCATATTCATCTGAGTTTCAAGTATTTTTGGAGTATTTGGGGCTGAATAACGGCGCAAATATTTAACTTTAGTTCATTTAACTTGACCGGGAAGATGTTTTACTTTTGGTTTCGTGTGAATGACAGATAAATGGCCCATAAAGCAGGTGAATAATCTGTTAACATGAGCTCCAGAGATTCAAACGTCCCGTGGCCAATAGTTTGTAAAAAATATGATACTTTCACTTTCCCTCATCACACCCCCCCCCCCCCCCCCCCCACGCTGCCCCTCCCCCCTCGCCACCTCGCCGTGTGCAGCCATTACGGCAGAGTTAATTAAAGCGCAGCTCATTTCTTCAGCAGGAGGGGGCAGCGTCGCGGGGGGGGGGGGGGGGGGCGAGGAGGGCGACGGGAGGGGGGCCGTGTACAATTATACAGTGGCATTTAGCTCCCATAGAGAATGTATGTGCGCGGCCGGGGTCAGGGCTGTCCCATACGCCGCGGTTCACTGCTGATGGATGGAGCGGGGCCCGAACATGGGGGGACGGGGGACGGGGCGGGGGACAGGGTGGGGGACGGGGCGGGCAGAGGGAGTATACAGTAACTACATAGAGTGGATATTTTGAGCCGGATGAATTATAAATGAAAGCAGGATTTGGCATGTTTTTCTTCATGTTTTGTTCCTAAAAGATCGTTTTCACACACAACTGTACCAAGAACTACCGTAGTTTTCGGACTACAAGTCACACCTCTTTTCATAGTTTTAGTTAGTTCATAGTTTAGTTACTTATACTTATACTCATACTCCAGTGGGACTTATATATGTTTTTTTTCTCTCTATTATGCATTTTCTGGCTGGTGCGCTGGTGTCCCTATAATCCCCCCGTTCAGTCCTTGCTCAACATTTACCGTGCAGAACATCGCTTCGTGTAACCTGCAAATAAAACCGTGAAGCCCCAAAAAACAACGCAATTACCAATAAAACACAATATTCACCGCATTTTAGTAAATTCACAAATCGAGAATTGTATTTTTGGAGCTTCTGCGTCCGGGACATTGTTCTTGTGGATCAATAAAGTTTGTCTGAATTGGATAAACAATTTTATTTGAAAAAAAGTGATTGTGTTGCTCAAAAACATCAACATTTATTGTACTCACCGAGAACTGACCAACGTAAGAACAAAAGAACGTTTGTAATAGTTTCTGTTTTATACTGTTGCATTTTGAAATATTGCAGGTTGAATCTTAAAATAATAGATTGTTGACGAGTTGCTTCAAAATGTCTAAAATTCACCTTTTTGATGTTTATAACATTATTAATATAATAATCTGACTCTTGCGCCTCCTTGTGGGAGTATGACAGACTCAACCAATAGTTATAATCCTCCTGCTGAAGGTCCTGACGAGCCAGATCCGCGCGTGGCTGCACTCTCACACCGTTTTCAGGACTCGCCCAAAAAATATCACGATGTTTATTCTTATCAAATATCACCATTTGAATCCGCGGCAGGTTTCCTCCTTCATCCGTTTTACTTTCACGGCGGTCGCACCGTTCGCCGGCGAAGGTGAAACGACGCCGCCGCGACGCTACCTCTGCGCGGCGCGAGTTAGCCCGTTAGCGGTAAATGTCACGGCGGTGAAGGGTTGCCGCCGCCCGCACCCTTGTGTGAAGGAGAAAACGCCGATGTTGCAGATCCGCGCCTTTGATTTAGACGCGAGGGGCAGGCCGGCCACAAACGCGGCGGACCGTGAAGGTAAATTCCCATAATTCATAGCTGAAAGGTTAGCGCGGTGGCGTGGCGCGGACGCCTCCCCGGTGTCGCCCGCTAACAAATGTCACCTGATTGAAATGAGCGCACATTTGCAGCTCGGCTCTAAAACTGATAAACTGTTTGTCGGACGCAGAGGTAATTACACTTGTCTCCGGTGCAACTACTTTATACTAGATACTTTATACTATATACTATATAATTTATACTAGATACTTCGATAGAGTTGTTAAATATATATTCTGCCACTTCTTGGTTGTTCCTCTCTAAAGCTGATGATTTAAGGGGTTAATCACAACCGTTCCGTCGCACGTTTCAGGATTAGCGCGTCTGAACTTGTTTAATGTTGCTGTATAAAGCGTGAGTATCGATATCGTGGGCTGTTGTGTTGATATAACGTCATTTTTGGTATAATTTCGTTGCTTGTTTAAAGAAAGGAAACCTGTTTTACGCGTTTTGATGATTAAAATGGGAGCATTTCATTTTGAGTTTGCGCAGGTTGCGTAGGTCATATGTCGTAGACCAGGGGTGTCAAACTCATTTGGGCCGCGGGCCGAACATAACGTAAAACATAAAACTATTAAAAATATAAGAAATAAATAGTTTTCTAAAGCCTACGCTGTTTTGAAGCAATTACTGGATCGATGAAAAAAAATGACAAAACGTTTGTTCTCATGAACTGAAATGTATTTAGAAAAACAAGTGTCATTTCACCAACTCAGAGATGATCTACAGTTCTACAGAGATAAACATGTGACTTTATAACAAAATAAACTTCTCAAGATCTAAAAACACTTTTTGTTACTAACATTTCCACGTCTGTAGTTCTCTGTTCACCTGAACTGACTCACCACTAAACTTCTGCTCAAAAGTGCTTCAAGTGCACTTCTCCCTCACAGCAGTGCAGCAGAGCCCTGTGGGGGAGGGGCGGCCACCCGCGGCATTGTGGGATGCATTGTTTTAGCAATAAAAACTGTTACGGATGTAACTACGGTTCTATGAATCGTTTAAAAAAAAACAATGTTTTATTTTTAATTTTTTTCAAATATAAATTTGAAATGTTCCACGGGCCGGATTAAAACGTCTGGGGGGCTGGATTTGGCCCGCGGGCCTTGTATTTGACAAATGTGCTTTAAATGGTTCCTTTAAATGGTTCCTTTAATAGTTCCTTTAAAAGGTTCCTTTAAAAAACTCTGAAACGTTTCACTTTTCCCGCTGCCTTCAGCGGCGCGAGGACTCGAGGTGCGACACGCTGTTCGTGGTAATAAAGTGTCAGTCTTGATTAGTTGTCATAAAAGAATACACTTTCAATTCCCGCTCCTCTTATAGCTCCTCCCCCTCCCTCCCCCCGCTCGCTCCCGGTGCTAAATGGCTCCGGCCCCCCGCACAATTGAAAATATGGTATAAATTGTACGTGTCACCCCCAGTTCATTACGGCCCCTGAGTTATTAGCTAATTTGCGGCGGTGAAATTTGGAAGCACAATGAGTGAGGCGCGTTGTCACGGCGCCGGCTGAGTGCGGTGCTCGTGATGGCCGCCGTCTGGAGAGGCAAAGGCCAGATTTACAGCGCGCACGGGCGCAAAGCTGCACTTAACCCCGGATTAGAGGCAGAAGAGGTTACGGAGCTTTAGTGTCGCTGCTGCTTTTACCTATATTTATTTATTTAACCGTTGTTTAACCAGATCTCAATTTATTCATCAGCAGCTCAGGATCAGAGAGTTTACGTCGTTCTTTTGACCTAAATGTGTCATACATTTTTACACTTTAAAGGAAACAATTACACAAACAGACAAACTAGAGAAATGTTAATATATAATATGAATAATATGAGTTTATATAACTGTTTATATACACTCAGAATAGAACTGAATCATCCTCTAAAACACTTTTATCTTTTATAATAATAAATATGCACAAACCATTTTAAGTCCCTCATCGTCCAGAGCAGAAACTGAATATTTTTCTACCATAATATTATTCTCATATCAATTTAGAAAATATTTTACGCAACAAAACGACTTAATGTGTTTTTTTAACATTAAATGTAACATTTGACACGTCGACCATGTGACACGTTGACCATGTGACACGTCGACCATGTGACACGTCGATCATGTGACACGTCGATCATGTGACACGTCGACCATGTGACACGTCGACCATGTGACACGTCGATCATGTGACACGTCGATCATGTGACACGTCGACCATGTGACACGTCGACCATGTGACACGTTGACCATGTGACACGTCGACCATGTGACACGTCGATCATGTGACACGTCGACCATGTGACACGTCGACCATGTGACACGTCGACCATGTGACACGTTGACCATGTGACACGTCGATCATGTGACACGTCGATCATGTGACACGTCGACCATGTGACACGTCGACCATGTGACACGTCGACCATGTGACACGTTGACCATGTGACACGTCGACCATGTGACACGTCGATCATGTGACACGTCGATCATGTGACACGTCGACCATGTGACACGTCGACCATGTGACACGTTGACCATGTGACACGTCGACCATGTGACACGTCGATCATGTGACACGTCGATCATGTGACACGTCGACCATGTGACACGTCGACCATGTGACACGTTGACCATGTGACACGTCGACCATGTGACACGTCGATCATGTGACACGTCGACCATGTGACACGTCGATCATGTGACACGTCGACCATGTGACACGTCGACCATGTGACACGTTGACCATGTGACACGTCGATCATGTGACACGTCGACCATGTGACACGTCGATCATGTGACACGTCGACCATGTGACACGTCGACCATGTGACACGTCGATCATGTGACACGTCGATCATGTGACACGTCGACCATGTGACACGTCGACCATGTGACACGTCGACCATGTGACACGTCGACCATGTGACACGTTGATCATGTGACACGTTGATCATGTGACACGTTGATCATGTGACACGTCGACCATGTGACACGTCGATCATGTGACACGTCGACCATGTGACACGTCGACCATGTGACACGTCGACCATGTGACACGTCGATCATGTGACACGTCGACCATGTGACACGTTGACCATGTGACACGTCGACCATGTGACACGTCGACCATGTGACACGTCGATCATGTGACACGTCGACCATGTGACACGTCGACCATGTGACACGTCGATCATGTGACACGTCGATCATGTGACACGTCGACCATGTGACACGTCGACCATGTGACACGTCGACCATGTGACACGTCGACCATGTGACACGTTGATCATGTGACACGTCGACCATGTGACACGTCGACCATGTGACACGTTGATCATGTGACACGTCGACCATGTGACACGTTGATCATGTGACACGTCGACCATGTGACACGTCGACCATGTGACACGTCGACCATGTGACACGTTGATCATGTGACACGTTGATCATGTGACACGTCGACCATGTGACACGTTGATCATGTGACACGTCGATCATGTGACACGTCGACCATGTGACACGTCGACCATGTGACACGTTGACCATGTGACACGTCGACCATGTGACACGTCGACCATGTGACACGTCGATCATGTGACACGTCGACCATGTGACACGTCGACCATGTGACACGTCGATCATGTGACACGTCGATCATGTGACACGTCGACCATGTGACACGTCGACCATGTGACACGTTGATCATGTGACACATCGACCATGTGACACGTTGATCATGTGACACGTCGACCATGTGACACGTCGACCATGTGACACGTTGATCATGTGACACGTCGACCATGTGACACGTCGACCATGTGACACGTCGACCATGTGACTTGTTGACCATGTGACACGTTGACCATGTGACACGTTGACCATGTTGACTTGTTGACCATGTGACACGTTGATCATGTGACTTGTTGACCATGTGACACGTTGATCATGTGACACGTTGATCATGTGACACGTCGACCATGTGACACGTCGACCATGTGACACGTCGACCATGTGACTTGTTGACCATGTGACACGTTGACCATGTTGACTTGTTGACCATGTGACACGTTGATCATGTGACACGTTGACCATGTGACACGTTGACCATGTGACACGTTGACCATGTTGACTTGTTGACCATGTGACACGTCGACCATGTGACACGTCGACCATGTGACACGTTGATCATGTGACACGTCGACCATGTGACACGTTGATCATGTGACTTGTTGACCATGTGACACGTTGACCATGTGACACGTTGACCATGTGACACGTTGACCATGTGACACGTTGACCATGTGACACGTTGACCATGTGACACGTTGACCATGTGACAGTCGTGACCTTTAGGAGCCGAGAGCAGATAATTACAGACATTCATCAACTTCAGTTTAAAACAAAGACATGAAGATTTTAGCATCTATTTAATTCAACAGATATTTTTAATGATTTAACTTAAATTTACACATAAACCCCACAATTATATCAAACATAGACCAGTTCTAAACCGGGTCTAAACCGGGACTAAACCGGGTCTAAACCGGGACTAAACCAGGTCTAAACCAGGACTAAACCAGGTCTAAACCAGGTCTAAACCAGGACTAAACCAGGTCTAAACCAGGACTAAACCAGGACTAAACCAGGACTAAACCAGGTCTAAACCAGGACTAAACCAGGTCTAAACCAGGATTAAACCAGGACTAAACCAGGACTAAACCAGGACTAAACCAGGTCTAAACCAGGACTAAACCAGGTCTAAACCAGGACTAAACCAGGACTAAACCAGGTCTAAACCAGGATTAAACCAGGACTAAACCAGGACTAAACCAGGACTAAACCAGGTCTAAACCAGGACTAAACCAGGTCTAAACCAGGACTAAACCAGGACTAAACCAGGTCTAAACCAGGTCTAAAACAGGTCTAAACCAGGACTAAACCAGGACTAAACCAGGTCTAAACCAGGTCTAAACCAGGACTAAACCAGGACTAAACCAGGACTAAACCAGGTCTAAACCAGGACTAAACCAGGTCTAAACCAGGTCTAAACCAGGTCTAAACCAGGACTAAACCAGGACTAAACCAGGTCTATTCGCGCCGGACGCACGAGTCGGACGCCTGGACATTTGGAGGTTGTTGCTTGTTCTCTTGGTGATGGCAGGAGGTGGAGAAAGTGGCTTTGGTGCATTAACTTTACAAAGTCCAAACGGAGGCGATGGGCCCCGGGGCCCGTCTGAGTCCAGATACTTCAGAGTTTAGTCAATATCATTATTTGCAGATTTTTTTTCATCGTTGCGGGGTTAGTTTTGGCTCCGGGTCGTGCATGTCGCTCTGGGCGTCCGAAGCGTCAAAACGCAGGATTCGCGCTGCAAAAACACCGGGCGCGTGTCCAGACTCTGGCTGTAAACTGGACGCTCTGATGCGGCGGTGCGAGCGCTGCTTCTGCGTGAACATAGATCAACTCTGGCTCTGTTTATGTTTCATTGTTTTATTCAAACGTTCTTATTATTCAAAATGTGCATTTATCTTTTCTAAAACACAAAGATTTCCAAACTGTTCATTACAGTGTTTTGTGTGAGATCTTAAAGCTGCAGCGTCCACGCGGCTCCGCCTCCGATCGTCTTGCGCCGGCGTGAGCAGGAAACACTCGCCGCGCCCGTTAGCCTAATTTGCATGGCTGTCTGAAATGCATGAAGCGCTCCCATTACGCCGCATCCACGCTGCGACGGGCGCGCGGCTACTCAGGGGGCGGGGCTGCTCGGGGGGGGGGGGGGCGGCTGCTCGGGGGGCGCCGCTCACATCCTTTGATTTGCTTGATATGAAAACAGTGGTGGTTCGCAATCAATGGAAAATGCGGTTTATTTGGGGTGAAATGAGTTTTTTTATTGGCCGATGTTTGCATCTAGACGCAATTTACGGGCGTTTATTGCGTCCGATCCGGGAGCATCGCCGGCTGATTTTACCCCAAATTTGTCATGGGGCGACGAGACGATTGGAAAGTGAATATGCGTATTTATTTACATGGGCGCGGACACAAACACTCGGGGCGCGCGGCGAATGGCGGTCCCTGCTGGGTCCGGCGTGTGCGGTGAGGCGGCGCGGCGGCCAATCAGAGCGCCTGTTGCCCGGGGAGGCGGGGCTACCAGCTGTTAGAGGAAGTGCCGTGGGAAGCCCCCGAGGCTCGGCTAATGTGTGTGTTTTGTGAAATTGTCCAGCTTTTCCTCGAGTCTCCCCCGGCGCAGAGCTAACGAGCGAGTCTGCGGTAACCGTGGCGACGGCGTCTCAGTCGTGTTACGCCGACAGGAAACGCAAAACCCAAGAAACGCATCGGTAAATGAAGTTATTATGATTCTGCTGCTCTGGGTTTGGATTAAAGAAGTGAAACGTAGTGAAAATCAGACACTAATCGATACCAAAGTTACTGGCCGTCCTCTGGAGGGCGCCAGCACCAGCTCCTACTCCATATTTATGCGACGTCGCTCCTCCTCGACGTCGCTCCTCGACGTCGCTCCTCGACATCGCTCCTCGACATCGCTCCTCGACATCGCTCCTCGACGTCGCTCCTCGACATCGCTCCTCGACATCGCTCCTCGACATCGCTCCTCCTCGACATCCCTCCTCCTCGATATCGCTCCTCCTCGACATCGCTCCTCGACATCGCTCCTCCTCGACATCGCTCCTCGACATCGCTCCTCGACATCGCTCCTCGACATCGCTCCTCGACATCGCTCCTCCTCGACATCGCTCCTCGACATCGCTCCTCGACATCGCTCCTCGACATCGCTCCTCGACATCGCTCCTCGTCATCGCTCCTCGACATCATCGCTCCTCCTCGACATCGCTCCTCGACATCGCTCCTCGACATCGCTCCCCGACATCGCTCCTCGACATCGCTCCCCGACATCGCTCCTCGACATCGCTTCTCGACATCGCTCCTCGACATCACTCCTCCTCGACATCGCTCCTCGACATCGCTCCTCGACATCGCTCCTCGACATCGCTCCTCGACATCGCTCCCCGACATCGCTCCTCGACATCGCTCCTCCTCGACATCGCTCCTCGACATCGCTCCTCGACATCGCTCCTCGACATCGCTCCTCCTCGACATCGCTCCTCGACATCGCTCCTCCTCGACATCGGTCCTCGACATCGCTCCTCCTCGACATCGCTCCTCGACATCGCTCCTCGACATCGCTCCTCGACATCGCTCCTCGACATCGCTCCTCGACATCGCTCCTCCTCGACATCGCTCCTCGACATCGCTCCTCGACATCGCTCCTCGACATCGCCCCTCGACATCGCTCCTCGACATCGCTCGGGCGTGGCATGCATTATGTATCTGAGCCTGACGCGCTAAATGGAAGTGTTAATTGGCGCTAATCACGGAGCTCGTTAGGACTGGAAACACGCTGTCACGGCTCCGAACGCCGCGTTATTGATGGCGCCGCGGCAACGCTTCATCAAAGGAAACGCCGGTCGGGACACTCTGTCCGTCGCAGAAGAAGACGAGTAGAAGAAGAAAGGCCTCGCTCGAGAAGGTGGACGTGATATGTGGAATAATTAAACGTTCAAAAGTCGTTAAAGTCTTTTGTCACTTTTACATTTGCTCTCGGTGAAAAAAATAACTTAAACTATTTATGAAGATTAGAAATAGTTCAATTATTTGAATATTTGACCATTTGAAGCCACATTTACTGCCCCCTGCTGGAGCAGAAGTGTGTGTTTTTGCAGCGTGTCATTTATACTGACTATGACTATTATATTGACTATGTCTCTCGGCTGGCCTGGGAACGCCTCGGGATCCCCCCGGAGGAGTTAGAGGAAGTGTCTGGGGAGAAGGAAGTCTGGGAGTCCGGGAGTCCCTGCTCAGACTGCTGCCCCCGCGACCCGGCCCCGGATAAAGCGGCAGAAGAAGATGGATGGATGGGTCATTTATACTGAATAATTATGATAATAATAACAATAATTAAAAGAAAATGTAATAAAATAAAAAATAAATGAGAAGATGAATCTGTGATGTTCCTCTGCTGTTGTTGCAGTTGTTGTATTTTGAACACAAACTGCAATAAACGCTTTTCCTCGTCAAGAACAATCGTAAAGAACTCAAAGATCACACACTTTTACATGTCAATCATTTGATACCTGCAGAAATCAAACAACGACCCCCTTTTTACCCGTAAACGTCAGTGTCGTTCGCTCAGTTTAACTCCACGTAAGAAAAATACAAACACACGTGATACAAATCAATCCAAAGGAGTTAAACCTTCTGCAGACGCACACTGGAACATTCCTGCTCACATTTGTGCGCGTGACGGCGCCGCGTCCGCACACAGCAGTGATTAATGCCTCCTCTGCCTTTTGTGCGCGTGTTTGTGGGATTATAAGCTTTTGGCCCGACCTTGATGGAAAATCATTAGACTTTCATGCACATTAGAGTCACACGTGTCCAATCCATCTCCGCCTAATCGTTACCTGCTTCTGCGCCCAAAGATGCCGCGGCCACGACTTGTTTTCAATTACACCGCAAATATATCACGGGGAATGTGCGGCGAGGGCCTGCAGAGACGGGACCGGAGCGAGCGCGCAGCAGAGCAACACTTTTTCACGCCGTTTTTGTGACCGCGGGTCGAGTGTGAACGTGTCACCGTGTCACGTGGTCCATGAGGTTACGGCGCACGTTATGTCCACGATCCTTTCACGTTTGCACAGATCGGACTCGTTCTATGGTCAAAACCGCGCGGCTCTCACGGCGGTCACGTTGCCTAAGGGCGTCGTCTGTTTATTGTTGTCAGTCGTAGATGTTATTGTCGGTCGGATCGTGTGAAAACGCTGCTCTCGAGTCCAGTCAAAGCAGAACGCGTTTCCATGGAGATTTTTGAACGTTTCACAATATTGAGACACGCGGTTGACGCCAAGTTACAGGTCGGATCTGGGGAGAGGCACGTTTTTTAAAGATGTTTTAAGTTTCTGTCACTTCAGTGAATCCAACTTTATGGATAGAGCTCTTTTTACGAACGCTCACAGTGACCAAAGTGCTTTCCAATGAGTCAAGGCAACATAAGGTATAAAACCAGTAAAATACAATAAACAGATGATAAATCAAACTGTGAACGTCTCTGTGACGGTCCAAACTGTTACTGAGAGTAAAAAGATAATCATAGCAAGATTTAACATTAAAAACGCTTTATTTTGTTAAATTAATGCTTCAACTGTCTGTTCTTTGTGCCTTTTGGATGAACTTTAGCGCTTTTAGTGTCACTTCCTGTCACTTCCTGTCACTTCCTGTCACTTCCTGCACTCGACTGATGTAAAACTATGAGTTACATTCGACTGTTAGAAACGCAGACATTTGTGACAAAAGTCCCTCCCCCAACCTGTCCGCCACTCTCCCTCACTCACAACATTCAAATCCCGCCTCAAAACATACCTCTTCACCCAAGCCTATGACCTCCCCTACCCCTAGCCTCCTCTACCCCATTGCCTACTCTTCTACCCCCTGTTACATCCCCATCTTTTTCTCTCTACTTCTTCTGTCTTGTTCATTTTATCTGTATATTAATGTGTTCTGTACGTGTTGTCCCCCCTGTCTGTAAATACCCCCCCCTTTTTTATTATGTTCAGCGTCTTTGGGTCACTGAAAAGCGCTACATAAATAAAAGTTATTATTATTATTATTATTAAAAGCGGATCCGGTTCAGGGACAGAAAGTGCAAATATACGGCTTTATTCTTATTATTTTTTATATTTAGGAGGAGGTGTCTGGGGGAGGTCTCTGGAGGAGGTCTCTGGAGGAGGTGTCTGGAGGAGGTGTCTGGGGGAGATGTCTGGAGGAGGTCTCTCGAGGAGGTGTCTGGAGGAGTTGTCTGGAGGAGGTGTCTGGGGGAGGTGTCTGGGGAGGTCTCTGGAGGAGGTGTCTGGGGAGGTCTCTGGACGAGTTGTCAGGGGAAAGTGTCTGGAGGAGGTGTCTGGGGGAGGTGTCTGGAGGAGGTGTCTGGGGAGGTCTCTGGAGGAGGTGTCTGGGGAGGTCTCTGGAGGAGGTGTCTGGGGGAGGTCTCTGGAAGAGTTGTCTGGGGAAAGTGTCTGGGGGAGGTCTCTGGAGGAGGTGTCTGGGGGAGGTCTCTGGAGGAGGTCTCTGGAGGAGGTGTCTGTAGGAGGTGTCTGGGGGAGATGTCTGGAGGAGGTCTCTCGAGGAGGTGTCTGGAGGAGGTGTCTGGAGGAGGTGTCTGGGGGAGGTGTCTGGGGAGGTCTCTGGAGGAGGTGTCTGGGGGGGTCTCTGGACGAGTTGTCTGGGGAAAGTGTCTGGGGAGGTCTCTGGAGGAGATGTCTGGGGAGGTCTCTGGAGGAGGTGTCTGGGGAGGTCTCTGGAGGAGGTGTCTGGGGGAGGTCTCTGGAGGAGGTGTCTGGGGGAGGTCTCTGGAGGAGGTCTCTCGAGGAGGTTTCTGAAGGAGGTGTCTGGGGGAGGTGTCTGGGGGAGGTCTCTGGAGGAGTTGTCTGGGGAAAGTGTCTGGGGGAGGTCTCTGGAGGAGATGTCTGGGGAGGTCTCTGGAGGAGGTGTCTGGGGAGGTCTCTGGAGGAGGTGTCTGGGGGGGTCTCTGGACGAGTTGTCTGGGGAAAGTGTCTGGGGGAGGTCTCTGGAGGAGTTGTCTCGGGAAAGTGTCTGGGGAGGTCTCTGGAGGAGGTGTCTGGGGGAGGTCTCTGGAGGAGGTGTCTAGGGGAGGTGTCTGGAGGAGGTGTCTGGGGGAGGTCCCTGGAGGAGGTGTCTGGGGGAGGTCTCTCGAGGAGGTTTCTGAAGGAGGTGTCTGGGGGAGGTGTCTGGAGGAGGTGTCTGGGGGAGGTCTCTGGAGGAGGTGTCTGGGGGAGGTGTCTGGAGGAGGTGTCTGGGGGAGGTCTCTGGAGGAGGTCTCTCGAGGAGGTTTCTGAAGGAGGTGTCTGGGGGAGGTGTCTGGGGAGGTCTCTGGAGGAGGTCTCTCTCGAGGAGGTTTCTGGAGGAGGTGTCTGGGGGAGGTCTCTGGACGAGTTGTCTGGGGAAAGTGTCTGGGGTGGTCTCTGGAGGAGGTGTCTGGGGGAGGTGTCTGGAGGAAGTGTCTGGGGGAGGTTTCTGGGGGAGGTCTCTGGAGGAGGTGTCTGGGGGAGGTCTCTGGAGGAGGTCTCTGGAGGAGATGTCTGGGGAGGTCTCTGGAGGAGGTGTCTGGGGGAGGTCTCTGGAGGAGTTGTCTGGGGAAAGTGTCTGGGGAGGTCTCTGGAGGAGGTGTCTGGGGGAGGTGTCTGGAGGAGGTGTCTGGGGGAGGTTTCTGGGGGAGGTCTCTGGACGAGGTGTCTGGGGGAGGTCTCTGGAGGAGGTCTCTCGAGGAGGTTTCTGGAGGAGGTGTCTGGGGGAGGTGTCTGGAGGAAGTGTCTGGGGGAGGTGTCTGGAGGAGGTGTCTGGGGGAGGTCTCTGGAGGAGGTCTCTCGAGGAGGTTTCTGGAGGAGGTGTCTGGGGGAGGTCTCTGGACGAGTTGTCTGGGGAAAGTGTCTGGGGGAGGTCTCTGGAGGAGGTGTCTGGGGGAGGTCTCTGGAGGAGGTGTCTGGGGGAGGGCTCTGGAGGAGGTCTCTCGAGGAGGTTTCTGGAGGAGGTGTCTGGGGGAGGTGTCTGGGGGAGGTGTCTGGAGGAGGTGTCTGGGGGAGGTCTCTGGGGAGGTCTCTGGAGGAGGTGTCTGGGGGAGGTCTCTGGGGAGGTCTCTGGAGGAGGTGTCGGGGGAAGGTCTCTGGGGGAGGTGTCTGGAGGAGGTGTCGGGGGAAGGTCTCTGGGTGAGTTGTCTGGGGGAGGTCTCTGGAGGAGGTGTCTGGGGGAGGTGTCTGGGGGAGGTGTCTGGAGGAGGTCTCTGGAGGAGGTGTTTGGAGGAGGTCTCTGGAGGAGGTGTCTGGGGGAGGTGTCTGGAGGAGGTCTCTGGAAGAGGTGTCTGGGGGAGGTGTCTGGAGGAGGTGTCTGGGGGAAGTCTCTGGGGAGGTCTCTGGAGGAGGTGTCTGGGGAGGTGTCGGGGGAAGGTCTCTGGGGGAGGTCTCTGGGGAGGTCTCTGGAGGAGGTGTCTGGGGGAAGTCTCTGGGGAGGTCTCTGGAGGAGGTGTCTGGAGGAGGTGTCGGGGGAAGGTCTCTGGGGAGGTCTCTGGAGGAGGTGTCTGGAAGAGGTGTCGGGGGAAGGTCTCTGGGGGAGGTCTCTGGAGGAGGTGTCTGGAAGAGGTGTCGGGGGAAGGTCTCTGGGGGAGGTCTCTGAGGAGGTCTCTGGAGGAGGTATCTGGGGGAGGTCTCTGGAGGAGGTGTCTGGGGGAGGTGTCTGGATGAGGTCTCTGGAGGAGGTGTCTGGGGGAGGTCTCTGGAGGAGGTGCGACCGCGGCCAGAAGAGGACAAACAACACCAGCATCAAGGGCAAAGGTGTAATTCAAAGCCCTGACACCAGAGGGCAGTAAATCTGGTGACCTCTTGACCCCGAGAGGACAATGGAGGGTCGAGGAGAACGAGGACCACCCGGTGTAAATGATGATTATTAAAACACTGTAAATCTTCATCTGAGACGCAGCTCGATAAAGGACGAGCGGACAGTTACACACATACTTTATATATTTATACACGTACTTTATATATTTATACACATACTTTATATATTTACACACATACTTTATATATTTATACACATACTTTATATATTTATACACATACTTTATATATTTATACACATACTTTATATATTTATACACATACTTTATATATTTACACACATACTTTATATATTTACACACATACTTTATATATTTATACACATACTTTATATATTTATACACATACTTTATATATTTATACACATGCTTTATATATTTATACACATACTTTATATATTTATACACATACTTTATATATTTATACACACACTTTATATATTTATACACATACTTTATATATTTATACACATACTTTATATATTTATACACACACTTTATATATTTACACACATACTTTATATATTTATACACACACTTTATATATTTACACACATACTTTATATATTTATACACATACTTTATATATTTATACACACACTTTATATATTTACACACATACTTTATATATTTACACACATACTTTATATATTTACACACATACTTTATATATTTATACACATACTTTATATATTTACACACATACTTTATATATTTACACACATACATTTATATATTTATACACATACATTTATATATTTATACACATACATTTATATATTTATACACAATATTCAGACGATGTTTTAAATGTTTTTGTTTATGTCTTAAACCACAAAAGTGCAGAAATATCACTTTACACTTTATAAACTCTATTATTTATTAGATGTGACTCACTATTATATTAGAATAAATTCTATTCTACTTTTGTTTATCTACAAAACAACTGCATATTTAATTTTATAGATATAAAATTAAAAGTACCTTTAATAAAATAAAGATACAAATAAAGTAAAAATATGTGAACACGGAGAAAAACATAATTAGATAACATAATAAAATAAAGTACACAATACAAAACATATGATGAGTATTTCTTGTACTTTTAAAGTGCAGAATGAAAATGTGTCATTGGATCTTTCGGATTAAATAATTATTTAAAAACTCTTTATTTTTTCGATCAAGTCTGAGTGTGTTTCCTCCCGAGCGCCGGTTTGCCTTGTCAGCCCAGAACACGCCCTGAACACACCCAGAACACGCCCAAAACACGCCCAGAACATGCCCAGAACGCGCCCAGAACGCGCCCAGAACGCGCCCAGAACAGGCCCAAAACACACCCAGAACAGGCCCTGAACACGCCCTGAACACACCCAGAACAGGCTCAGAACACACCCAGAACAGGCCCAGAACACACCCAGAACAGGCCCAGAACACACCCAGAACAGGCCCAGAACACGCCCTGAACACACCCAGAACAGGCCCAAAACACACCCAAAACACACCCAGAACAGGCCCAGAACACACCCAGAACAGGCCCAGAACACACCCAGAACAGGCCCAGAACACACCCAGAACAGGCCCAGAACACACCCAGAACACACCTAGAACACGCCCAGAACACACCCAGAACACACCCAGAACATGCCCAGAACACACCCAGAACATGCCCAAAACACACCCAGAACACGCCTAAAACACGCCCAGAACACGCCCAGAACAGGCCCAGAACAGGCCCAGAACAGGCCCCGAACATGCCCAGAACATGCCCAGAACAGGCCCAGAACAGGCCCAAAACACGCCCAAAACACACCCAGAACACGCCCTGAACACACCCAGAACACGCCCTGAACACACCCAGAACACGCCCAGAACACGCCCTGAACACATCCAGAACACACCCGGAACAGGCCCAGAACACACCCAGAACACGCCCAGAACCCACCCAGAACAGGCCCAGAACAGGCCCAGAACAGGCCCAGAACACGCCAAGAACCCACCCAGAACACGCCCAAAACACGCCCAGAACACGCCCAGAACGCGCCCAGAACGCGCCCAGAACAGGCCCAAAACACACCCAGAACAGGCCCAGAACACACCCAGAACAGGCCCAGAACACACCCAGAACAGGCCCAGAACACACCCAGAACAGGCCCAGAACACGCCCTGAACACACCCAGAACAGGCTCAGAACACACCCAGAACAGGCCCAGAACATACCCAGAACAGGCCCAGAACACGCCCTGAACACACCCAGAACAGGCCCAAAACACACCCAAAACACACCCAGAACAGGCCCAGAACACACCCAGAACAGGCCCAGAACACACCCAGAACAGGCCCAGAACACACCCAGAACAGGCCCAGAACACACCCAGAACAGGCCCAGAACAGGCCCAGAACACACCCAGAACAGGCCCAGAACACACCCAGAACACACCCAGAACACACCCAGAACATACCCACAACAGGCCCAGAACACACCCAGAACATGCCCAGAACAGGCCCAAAACACGCCCAAAACACACCCAGAACACGCCTAAAACACGCCCAGAACACGCCCAGAACAGGCCCAGAACAGGCCCAGAACAGGCCCAAAACACGCCCAAAACACACCCAGAACACGCCTAAAACACGCCCAGAACAGGCCCAGAACAGGCCCAGAACATTCCCAAAACAGGCACAGAACACACCCAGAACACGCCCACAAAAGGCCTAGAATACACCCAGGAGACACCCAGAACGCGCCCAGAACACACCCAGAACACGCCCAGAACACGCCCAGAACACGCCTAAAACACGCCCAGAACACGCCCACAAAAGGCCTAGAATACACCCAGGAGACACCCACAACAGGCCCAGAACACACCCAGAACATACCCACAACAGGCCCAGAACACACCCAGAACACACCCAGAACACGCCCACAAAAGGCCTAGAATACACCCAGGAGACACCCAGAACGCGCCCAGAACACACCCAGAACACGCCCAGAACACGCCCAGAACACGCCTAAAACACACCCAGAACACGCCCAGAACACGCCCAGAACACGCCCAGAACACGCCTAAAACACACCCAGAACACACCCAGAACACGCCCACAAAAGGCCTAGAATACACCCAGAACACACCCAGAACACGTCCAGAACACACCCAGAACACGTCCAGAACACACCCAGAACACGCCCAGAACACGCCCAGAACAGGAAAGATCAAAGTGCTGGTATTGAAACTAACCCACTCGTCCTGGGAATCCAACCCTGAAGCTTCTCGTTAGGACCATCGTGCGTCTGACTCGACCTCACCTCCATCTGCTTCTGTCACACGTCTGTGAGGATCATCTGCACCTCCTCTGCATTTGGACAGAACAGCGTGATTATCGCCATGACAACCAGGCACGAGGCGAAATGTGACAACGCTGGATGACTCTTCTGTCTCCGAGTGAGAGAAAGAGAGAGACGGGGGAGAAAGGAGGGAG
>NW_027316384.1:0-23210 GCF_026437365.1 Eucyclogobius newberryi | reverse complement strand
GAGAGAAGAAGAGAGAGAGATAGAAGAGAGGGGAGGATAGAGAGGAATAAGAAGAGAGGGGGAAGGAGAGAGAGAGAAGAGGGGAGAAGAGAGAGAGAGATAGAGAGAGAGAAGAAGAGAGAAGAAAGAGAAGAAGAGAGAAGAGAGAAGAAGAGAAAGAATAAGATAGAAGAAGAGAGAAGAAGAGATAAAGAGAAGAAGAGAGAGAGAAGAAGAGAGAGAAGGGAGAAGAGAGAGAAAGAAGAGAAGAAAAAGAGAAGAGAGATAGATAGAAGAGAGGGGAAGAAGAGAGAAGAGAGAGAAGAAGAAAGAAATAGAGAGAGAAAGAGAGAGAAGAAGAGAGAGAGAAGAAGAAAGAGAGAAGAAAGAGAGAGAAAAGAGAGAGAGAAGAAGAGAGAAGAAGAAGAGAGAAAGAAAGAGAGAAGAGAGAGAAGAAGAGAGAAGAGAGAGAGAGAAAAGAGGAAGAAGAAGAGAGAGAAGAAGAAGAGAGAAGAAGAGAAGAAGAGAGATAGAAAAGAGAGAAAGGAAGAAAAGGAAAAGAGAGAGAAAAGAAGAGAAGAGAAAAAGAGGGAAAGAGAGAGAGAAAAGAGAGAGAAGAAAAAAGAGAGATAAAAGAGAGAGAAAGAAAGAGAAGAAAGAAGATAAGAGAGAGAATAGAGAGAGAGATAGAGAGATAGAGAAGAAAGAGAGAGAGAAGAAGAGAGAAGAAAAGAGAGAGAAGAAGAGAGAGAGAAGAAGAAGATAGAAGAAAAGAGAGAGAAAAGAGAGATAAGAATAGAGAAGAAAATAGAGATAGAAGAGAGAAAAAATATAGAGAAAGAGAGTATAGAGAGAAAAGAGAGATAGATAGAAACTAATAGATAGAGAAGAAACAAATGATAGATAATAATAGAGAAGATATATAGAATAAATAGAGATAGAGAGAAGAGATAAGAAGAGAAAGAAGAGAGAGAGAAGATAGAGATAGAGAAGAGAGAAGAAGAGATAATATAGAGAGAGATAGAGATAGAAATAGAGATAGAGATCATCTTAATCTATCTATACTCATCCTCTCCTCTCTCCTCCTCTCTCCTTCTCTTTCCCCCTCTCTCCTCCCTCCTCTCTCCCTCCTCTCTCCTCCTCTCTCCTCCTCTTTCCCCCCTCTCTCCTCCCTCCTCTCTCCCTCCTCTCTCCTCCTCTCTCCTCCTCTTCCCCCTCTCTCCTCCCTCCTCTCTCCCCTCCTCTCTCCTCCTCTCTCCTCCTCTCTCCTCCTCCTCTCTCCTCCTCTCTCCTCCCCTCTCTCCTCCTCTCTCCTCCTCTCACCCCCTCTCCTCCTCTCTCTCTCCTCCTCTCCTCTTCTCCTTCTCTCTCTCTCCTTATCTCTCCCCCTCTCTCTCCTCCTCTCTCCTCCTTTCCTCCTCTCTCTCCTCCTCTCCTCCCCCTCTCCTCTCTCTCTCACTCCTCTCTTTTTCCTTCTCTCTCCCCCTCTCTCCTCCCCTCTCTCCCCCCTCTCTCTCTCCTCCTCTCTCCTCCTCCCTCTCTCCCTCCCTCTCTCCCTCCTCTCTCCTCCCCTCCTCTCTCCTCCTCTCTCTCTCTCCCCCCTCTATCCCTCCTCCCCTCCTCTCTCCTCCTCCCCCCTCTCTCCTCCTCTCCTCCCCCCTCTCTCACCCCTCTCTTCTCCTCTCTCCCTCCCTCCCCTCCTCCCCCTCTCTCTCCTCCTCTTTCTCCTCCCTTCTCTCCTCCCCTCTCTCCCTCTCTCTCCCCCTCTCTCTCCTCCTCTCCTCCCCTCTATCTCCTCCTCCCTCCCTCCCCCCCTCTCTCCTCCCCTCTCTCTCCTCCTCTCTCCTCCCCTCTCTCTTCTCCTCCCTCTCTCCTCCTCTCTCTCCCTCTCTCTCTCACCCCTCTCTCCTCCCCTCTCTCTCCTCCTCCCCCCTCTCTCATTCCCCCCTCTCTCCCTCCCTTTCCTCCTCTCTCCCTTCCTCCCCTTCCCCCCCTCTCTCTCTCTCCCTCTCCCCTCTCTCTCCTCCTCTCTCTCTCTCCCCCCTCAATCCCTCCCTCCCTCTCCTCCTCCCCCCTCTCTCCTTCTCTCTCCCTCCCTCTACTCCTCTCTCCCTTCCCCCCTCTCCTCCTCTCTCCCCCCCTTTCTCTCCTCCCCTCCTCCCTCTCACCCTCCACCCCCCTCTCTCTCCTCCCCTCCTCTCTCCTCCTCTCTCTCCTCCCCTCCTCTCTCCTCCCCTCCTCTCTCCTCCTCTCTCCCCCCTCTCTCCTCCCCTCTCTCCCCTCCTCTCTCTCCTCCCCTCTCTCCTCTCCTCTCTCCTCCCCTCCTCTCTCCTCCTCTCTCCTTCTCTTTCCCCCCTCTCTCCTCCCTCCTCTCTCCCCTCCTCTCTCCTCCTCTCTCCTCCTCTTTCCCCCCTCTCTCCTCCCTCCTCTCTCCCCTCCTCTCTCCTCCTCTCTCCTCCTCTTTCCCCCCTCTCTCCTCCCTCCTCTCTCCCCTCCTCTCTCCTCCTCTCTCCTCCTCTCTCCTCCCCTCTCTCCTCCTCTCTCCTCCTCTCTCCTCCTCCCTCCCCCCCTCCTCCCCCCATGAAGGGATGCCTTTAGGACCCAGTTCCGCCGCGCTCTCTTTGTACTTTGGAAGACGCGCTCCTTCTGCGCGTCTTTATCACGAAGCGCATCGAGCGCGCGGACGCGGCGGCTGCGCGAGACGATGCGCGACACTGTCTGAGAAAAACCTCCTCCTCCTTTCTCTCTTTTTACTTTCATTCATTTCTTTTGTCATTTTGGTTTCGAGCGGCTCCGCTTCTGCTCCGCTTCTGCTCCGCTTCTGCTCCGCTTCTGCGCGCGTCTGCGCCGCGATGGAGACTCTGAGCGGGTTGTGTTACGCGCGTTTTGGCACGCGGCTGCGATCCACGGGGCGATGATCTTCGCGTCGCGTCGCTTGCCGCTTCTTACCGCTGACGCCTGTGAATTGACCGCGAGCGGAATCGGACCGAGCATCGCCGCGCATCGCCGCCAACTTTGACGCGTCTCCATCACGGTAGCGGCATCTCTGCGCGCGCGAGGTGAGTGCGTCCACCGCGAGCATCGTTCTCCCGCGGCAGAAAACACAGATGCGCGTTTTTCCTCCCGCACCGCGGCAGCTCCGCGCGTGTGGAGCTCGCGCCGCGTCGCTTGTGGATTTGGGGGAAAACGTCAAATGCTGCGCGCGTCTTGAAAATGGCCTCTGTATTTGAGGCACATTTTTCCGCGGAGTGGAGGCGCAGACGTGTCACTGAATACTAATCAGCTGCTCGCGCTGCTCACGTGCTCCTCACGCACTTCTCACGCGCTCCTCACGCGCTCCTCACGCACTTCTCACGCGCTCCTCACGCGCTCCTCACGCACTTCTCACGCGCTCCTCACGCGCTCCTCACGCGTCTCCTGCGCGTTTTGGACGTGTTTGTTGTAATGTGAGCGGAGGGAATCCCCGTTTTATAATATTTAATTAGGACTAAAGTGTGTGATTGACGCGGCCGCGCGTGTCATTATGTATTTATCTGTTTATTGTTCAGAGCCAATGAGCGCGCGCGTTCAGGCTAAAAAATATATGTATTATAGGATTTAATTATGTTAAAATCATGAACACTTTCCACAAACACAAGGCCAAACCAGGACTAAACCAGGTCTAAACCAGGTCTAAACCAGGACTAAACCAGGACTAAACCAGGACTAAACCAGGACTAAACCAGGTCTAAACCAGGTCTAAACCAGGACTAAACCAGGACTAAACCAGGACTAAACCAGGACTAAACCAGGTCTAAACCAGGACTAAACCAGGACTAAACCAGGACTAAACCAGGTCTAAACCAGGACTAAACCAGGTCTAAACCAGGACTAAACCAGGACTAAACCAGGACTAAACCAGGACTAAACCAGGACTAAACCTGGACTAAACCAGGTCTAAACCAGGTCTAAACCAGGACTAAACCAGGTCTAAACCAGGTCTAAACCAGGACTAAACCAGGACTAAACCAGGACTAAACCAGGTCTAAATCAGGTCTAAACCAGGACTAAACCAGGTCTAAACCAGGACTAAACCAGGACTAAACCAGGTCTAAACCAGGTCTTAACCAGGACTAAACCAGGTCTAAACCAGGACTAAACCAGGTCTAAACCAGGACTAAACCAGGACTAAACCAGGTCTAAACCAGGTCTAAACCAGGACTAAACTAGGTCTAAACCAGGTCTAAACCAGGACTAAACCAGGTCTAAACCAGGACTAAACCAGGTCTAAACCAGGTCTAAACCAGGTCTAAACCAGGACTAAACCAGGACTAAACCAGGACTAAACCAGGTCTAAACCAGGTCTAAACCAGGACTAAACCAGGTCTAAACCAGGACTAAACCAGGTCTAAACTAGGTCTAAACCAGGTCTAAACCAGGACTAAACCAGGTCTAAACCAGGACTAAACCAGGTCTAAGCCAGGTCTATACCAAGACTGGTTCAGACCTGGTTTACACCTGGTTTAGACCTGGTTTAGTCCTGGTTTAGACCTGGTTTAGTCCTGGTTTAAGTCTCTCTCTCTCTCAGGTGCAGACATGTGGTGGAGGCCTCAGTGTGTGTGTGTTCTTCTCTTCTGCTTCACACTCTCACATCTGTGGACCCAAAGGTGAGTCCAGAACATCACATAACAGAAGGTCAGAGGTCAGAGGTGATTGGTTTGAAGGTGAACTTATAGCAGGCTGTGATTGGCTTCATAAACTGCACTAAACTTGATTTAAGGCCCGTGTTGTTGCTTCTTCTTAAACTCGTTTATTTCTCTCTTTGAAACATTTATTCTGCAGCTTCAGAGCTCCGAGTTTATTCTAGAACCAGAAACAAAAGTCATCAAATAAATACATTCAATTTGTAAATTCAATTGAACAAATCTGAACAGTTTGTCCCAAGTTACTATGGCAACTTCAGTGTAACAACTTCAGTGTAACAACTTCAGTGTAGCGACGTCAGTGTAGCGTCTTCAATGTAGCAACGTCAGTGTAGCGACTTCAATGTAGCGACTTCAGTGTAGCGACTTCAGTGTAGCGACTTCAATGTAGCGACTTCAATGTAGCGACTTCGGCGTAGCGACTTCGGTGTAGCAACGTCGGTGTAGCAACTTCAGTGTAGCGACTTCAGTGTAGCGACTTCAATGTAGCGACTTCAATGTAGCGACTTCGGCGTAGCGACTTCGGTGTAGCAACGTCGGTGTAGCAACTTCAGTGTAGCGACTTCAATGTAGCGACTTCAATGTAGCGACTTCAGTGTAGCGTCTTCAGTGTAGCGTCTTCAGTGTAGCGTCTTCAGTGTAGCGACTTCAATGTAGCGTCTTCAATGTAGCGTCTTCAGTGTAGCGACTTCAGTGTAGCGACTTCAATGTAGCGACTTCAGTGTAGCGACTTCAATGTAGCGACTTCAATGTAGCGACTTCAGTGTAGCGACTTCAATGTAGCGACTTCAATGTAGCGACTTCGGTGTAGCGACTCCGGTGTAGCGACTTCAATGTAGCGACGTCAGTGTAGCGACTTCAGTGTAGCAACGTCAATGTAGCGACTTCAATGTAGCAACTTCAGTGTAGCGACTTCAGTGTAGCGACTTCAATGTAGCGACGTCAGTGTAGCGACTTCAATGTAGCGACTTCAGTGTAGCGACTTCAGTGTAGCGACTTCAGTGTAGCGACTTCAATGTAGCGACGTCAGTGTAGCGACTTCAATGTAGAGACTTCGGTGTAGCGACTTCGGTGTACGACTTCAATGTAGCAACGTCAGTGTAGCGACTTCAATGTAGCGACTTCAATGTAGCAACTTCAGTGTAGCGACTTCAGTGTAGCGACTTTGGTGTAGCAACTTCAATGTAGCGACTTCAATGTAGCGACTTCAGTATAGCAACTTCAGTATAGTGACTTCAATGTAGCAACGTCAGTGTAGCGACTTCGGTGTAGCGACTTCGGTGTAGCAACTTCAATGTAGCGAAGTCGGTGTAGCGACGTCAGTGTAGCGTCTTCAGTGTAGCAACGTCAATGTAGCGACTTCAATGTAGCATCTTCAGTGTAGCGACTTCAGTGTAGCGACTTCAGTGTAGCGACTTCAGTGTAGCGACTTCAATGTAGCGACGTCAGTGTAGCGACTTCAATGTAGCGACTTCGGTGTAGCGACTTCGGTGTAGCGACTTCAATGTAGCAAGGTCAGTGTAGCGACTTCAATTTAGCGACGTCGGTGTAGCGACTTCGGTGTAGCGACTTCAATGTAGCGACGTCGGTGTAGCAACGTCAGTGTAGCGACTTCAGTGTAGCAACTTCAGTGTAGCAACTTCAATGTAGCGACTTCAATGTAGCGACTTCGGTGTAGCGACTCCGGTGTAGCGACTTCAATGTAGCGACGTCAGTGTAGCGACTTCAGTGTAGCAACGTCAATGTAGCGACTTCAATGTAGCAACTTCAGTGTAGCGACTTCAGTGTAGCGACTTCAATGTAGCGACGTCAGTGTAGCGACTTCAATGTAGAGACTTCGGTGTAGCGACTTCAGTGTAGCGACTTCAGTGTAGCGACTTCAGTGTAGCGACTTCAATGTAGCGACGTCAGTGTAGCGACTTCAATGTAGAGACTTCGGTGTAGCGACTTCGGTGTACGACTTCAATGTAGCAACGTCAGTGTAGCGACTTCAATGTAGCGACTTCAATGTAGCAACTTCAGTGTAGCGACTTCAGTGTAGCGACTTTGGTGTAGCAACTTCAATGTAGCGACTTCAATGTAGCGACTTCAGTATAGCAACTTCAGTATAGCGACTTCAATGTAGCAACGTCAGTGTAGCGACTTCGGTGTAGCGACTTCGGTGTAGCAACTTCAATGTAGCGAAGTCGGTGTAGCGACGTCAGTGTAGCGTCTTCAGTGTAGCAACGTCAATGTAGCGACTTCAATGTAGCATCTTCAGTGTAGCGACTTCAGTGTAGCGACTTCAGTGTAGCGACTTCAGTGTAGCGACTTCAATGTAGCGACGTCAGTGTAGCGACTTCAATGTAGCGACTTCGGTGTAGCGACTTCGGTGTAGCGACTTCAATGTAGCAAGGTCAGTGTAGCGACTTCAATTTAGCGACGTCGGTGTAGCGACTTCGGTGTAGCGACTTCAATGTAGCGACGTCGGTGTAGCAACGTCAGTGTAGCGACTTCAGTGTAGCAACTTCAGTGTAGCAACTTCAATGTAGCGACTTCAGTGTATCGACTTCAGTGTCGCTAGACTTCAGTGTAGCGTCTTCAGTGTAGCAACGTCAGTGTAGCGACGTCAGTGTAGCGACGTCAGTGTAGCGACGTCAGTGTAGCGACGTCAGTGTAGTGACTTCAGTCTAGTGACTTCAGTGTAGCGACGTCAGTGTTTCAGTGTAGCTACTTCAGTGTAGCAACTTCAATGTAGCGTCTTCAGTGTAGCGTCTTCAGTGTAGCGTCTTCAGTGTAGCGTCTTCAGTGTAGCGTCTTCAGTGTAGCGTCTTCAGTGTAGCGACGTCAGTGTAGCGACGTCAGTGTAGCGACGTCAGTGTAGCGTCTTCAGTGTAGCAACTCAGTGTAGCGACTTCAGTGTAGCGACTTCAGTGTAGCGTCTTCAGTGTAGCGACGTCAGTGTAGCGACCTCAGTGTAGCGACCTCAGTGTAGCGACTTCAGTGTAGCGTCTTCAGTGTAGCGTCTTCAGTGTAGCGTCTTCAGTGTAGCGACTTCAGTGTAGCGTCTTCAGTGTAGCGTCTTCAGTGTAGCGACTTCAGTGTAGCGTCTTCAGTGTAGCGTCTTCAGTGTAGCGACTTCAGTGTAGCGTCTTCAGTGTAGCGACTTCAGTGTAGCGACTTCAGTGTAGCGACTTCAGCGTAGCGACTTCAATGTAGCGACCTCAATGTAGCGACTTCAGTGTAGCGACTTCAGTGTAGCGTCTTCAATGTAGCGACTTCAGTGTAGCGTCTTCAATGTAGCGACTTCAGTGTAGCGACTTCAGTGTAGCGTCTTCAATGTAGCGACTTCAGTGTAGCGTCTTCAATGTAGCGACTTCAGTGTAGCGACTTCAGTGTAGCGTCTTCAATGTAGCGACTTCAGTGTAGCGACTTCAGCGTAGCGAATTCAGTGTAGCGACTTCAGCGTAGCGTCTTCAATGTAGCGACGTCAATGTAGCGACGTCAATGTAGCGACGTCACAAATGCCTTTATTGTGTTCTTTGCAGTTTCGTGGTGAACGCCATGACGGACATGAACATCACTTTGTTCACCAGGATTTTAGATCGACTTCTCGACGGCTACGACAACCGCCTCCGGCCCGGACTGGGAGGTAACAAGTACTGCAATACTACTACTGCAATACTACTACTACTGCAATACTACTACTACTGCAATACTACTACTGCAATGCTACTACTACTGCAACACTACTACTACTGCAACGCTACTACTACTGCAACGCTACTACTACTGCAATACTCTTACTACTGCAATACTGCTACTGCAATACTACTAATACTATTACTACTACAAATACTTCCACTCTGAGTGACCCTCTCTCTGCCCCTCTCTGTGCCCCTCTCTGTTGCTCCTCTCTGTTGTTCCTCTCTGTGCTCCTCTCTGTGCCCCTCTCTGTGCCCCTCTCTGTTGCCCCTCTCTGTGCCCCTCTCTGTGCCCCTCTCTGTGCCCCTCTCTGTTGCCCCTCTCTGTGCTCCTCTCTGTGCCCCTCTCTGTGCCCCTCTCTGTTGCCCCTCTCTGTGCCCCTCTCTGTGCCCCTCTCTGTTGCTCCTCTCTGTTACTCCTCTCTGTTGCCCCTCTCTGTGCCCCTCTCTGTGCTCCTCTCTGTGCCCCTCTCTGTGCCCCTCTCTGTTGCTCCTCTCTGTTGCTCCTCTCTGTGCCCCTCTCTGTGCCCCTCTCTGTGCTCCTCTCTGTGCCCCTCTCTGTGCCCCTCTCTGTGCTCCTCTCTGTGCCCCTCTCTGTTGCTCCTCTCTGTTGTTCCTCTCTGTGCTCCTCTCTGTGCCCCTCTCTGTGCTCCTCTCTGTGCTCCTCTCTGTGCCCCTCTCTGTTGCCCCTCTCTGTGCCCCTCTCTGTGCCCCTCTCTGTGCCCCTCTCTGTGCCCCTCTCTGTGCTCCTCTCTGTGCCCCTCTCTGTGCCCCTCTCTGTTGCTCCTCTCTGTGCCCCTCTCTGTTGCCCCTCTCTGTGCCCCTCTCTGTTGCCCCTCTCTGTGCCCCTCTCTGTGCCCCTCTCTGTTGCCCCTCTCTGTGCTCCTCTCTGTGCCCCTCTCTGTGCCCCTCTCTGTTGCCCCTCTCTGTGCTCCTCTCTGTGCCCCTCTCTGTGCCCCTCTCTGTTGCTCCTCTCTGTGCCCCTCTCTGTGCCCCTCTCTGTGCCCCTCTCTGTTGCTCCTCTCTGTTGTTCCTCTCTGTGCCCCTCTCTGTGCCCCTCTCTGTTGCTCCTCTCTGTTGTTCCTCTCTGTGCCCCTCTCTGTGCCCCTCTCTGTTGCTCCTCTCTGTTGTTCCTCTCTGTGCTCCTCTCTGTGCCCCTCTCTGTGCTCCTCTCTGTGCCCCTCTCTGTGCCCCTCTCTGTGCTCCTCTCTGTGCTCCTCTCTGTGCCCCTCTCTGTTGCCCCTCTCTGTGCCCCTCTCTGTGCCCCTCTCTGTGCCCCTCTCTGTGCCCCTCTCTGTGCCCCTCTCTGTGCTCCTCTCTGTGCCCCTCTCTGTGCCCCTCTCTGTGCTCCTCTCTGTTGCCCCTCTCTGTGCTCCTCTCTGTGCCCCTCTCTGTTGCTCCTCTCTGTGCCCCTCTCTGTTGCTCCTCTCTGTGCCCCTCTCTGTGCCCCTCTCTGTGCTCCTCTCTGTGCTCCTCTCTGTTGCCCCTCTCTGTGCTCCTCTCTGTGCCCCTCTCTGTTGCCCCTCTCTGTGCTCCTCTCTGTGCCCCTCTCTGTTGCTCCTCTCTGTGCCCCTCTCTGTTGCTCCTCTCTGTGCCCCTCTCTGTGCCCCTCTCTGTGCTCCTCTCTGTGCTCCTCTCTGTTGCCCCTCTCTGTGCTCCTCTCTGTGCCCCTCTCTGTGCCCCTCTCTGTGCTCCTCTCTGTGCCCCTCTCTGTTGCTCCTCTCTGTTGTTCCTCTCTGTTGCTCCTCTCTGTTGTCCCTCTCTGTGCCCCTCTCTGTGCCCCTCTCTGTGCTCCTCTCTGTTGCTCCTCTCTGTGCCCCTCTCTGTGCTCCTCTCTGTGCTCCTCTCTGTGCCCCTCTCTGTGCCCCTCTCTGTGCCCCTCTCTGTTGCCCTGTTACATAATTCTTAAGTGTTTTTTGTGCAGAATTCTCCAGGGCATTTCAAACAAACGCAGATGTCAAAATGAAAACAAAAAAAGCAGTCACATTTTCACAACACAAACCACGTCCCAACGAGTCTGTCCCACAGGGGGCGCTCTGTGCAGGTCAAACAGAGGTCAAACAGAGGTCAAACAGAGGTCAGGGCACAATACACAAACAGATGCACGCCATGTTTTGGTCCTTCATAGTGATAAGCCCGCCTCTTCATTATGATAAGCCCCGCCTCTTCATTATGATAAGCCCCGCCTCTTCATTATGATAAGCCCCGCCTCTTCATTATGATAAGCCCCGCCTTTTCGTTATGATAAGCCCCACGGTGACATTTGGCAATAACATGTTTTTATTGTTGAAAAATGACACTCTGAAATGACCCGTGTTTGACCCAGAGGTGACTTTATTTAGATAATCACAGAAAGAATTGGGCGGGGATAGGGGGTAGTTGAAAACAGGGGTTTTCTGAGCACTGGATCCTCAATTGCGGAACAATCCAGGAAGAACTCAGACAGGCAGGGAACAATGTAAATACAACTCGATGAGGAAACACCAGTATAACATGGCTAACGCCGCTTTAAAAACACAGAGGAGCTCTCCTGGATCACCACCTGATGATGTCACAAGGTTGAGAGTGTTGTGAGACGGATCTGCTGGAGAAGCGTGAATGGAACAACGTCTCGTGAATAAACCATCACAGACTCGTTCTGACTCGAATCTCCTTCATTACAACTGTGCGCTAACATTAGCATGTCGGGGAAAGCTAGCTTTGGTTTATTTCACCATGGTAATTCCCTCAGCTGCCAGTAGACGGAGCGCTAACACAAATCCTGGTCACTACAAACATTATTTCAAGTCCTAAAAAGTGAGAGAGAAAAGAATAAACTAGAGATTTAATAAAACACATCATTCATAAATATTCAGTCGCAGATTTACACTTAAGAGTTCAAATTTAAATTTTAAAGCCAATTTTCAGTTTGCCAATTCACCCAAACATACCAAAAAAATACAACAAAGCAAGACATGTAAAACTGCCTCTGTCCATATCTCTCCATATTTTATGTCCCAATTTTGCGACATTTTGACAAATAACGTGCCTTATTTTCACATGTTGAACACGTGTAATAAAGTTTAGATTTACATCTCTAGGTTTTAGGTCTTGTCCTGTATTTTAGGTCTTGTCCTGTGTCTCGCCGTCTCTGAGCTGGAGCCGCTCAAGCGGAGAAAGGAGCACGATGTAGGATTGACTGAGTCTTTATGACGTCTGTGACTTTAGGCTGGTCACGTGGTCAGACTTTTGTTCGCACACGTTTAAAAGGACGATACAGATGGTCAGAGGAAACATTTCTACTAAAACACCAGAGAAGGAGCCGGAGCAGTGGCTCCAGGTGCAGTCGCTGAAGCGTCTGAACGCCGCAGGAAGCGGAATGTTTTTTATGGTTCAAAGAGCACGGCTTCCCCTCCTCCACCTCCACCTCCTCAACCTCCTTCCTCTTTCTTCCTCTCTTTTGGACCTTGGTGGACGACGTACATCGGAGTGTTTTTCTGGTTCAGAGCTCATGTGTTTCACAGCCTCAGTGCGTTTGGGAATATGAGAACATGGAAATGGGTCAGCGAACATAAGGCCACATTTGCATTTGAGAGAAAGAAAATGTGCACCTCAGAGAGCGAGAGAGCAGGAGTCGAACCCACCACCTCCTGAGACCACCACAGTTACACAGGAACAACACTCAGAAAGACGAGGAGTCGAACCCACCACCTCCTGGAGACCACCACAGTTACACAGGAACAACACTCAGAAAGACGAGGAGTCGAACCCACCACCTCCTGGAGAACCACCACAGTTACACAGGAACATCACTCACAGGAGTCGAACCCACCACCTCCTGAGACCACCACAGTTACACAGGAACAACACTTACAGGAGTCGAACCCACCACCTCCTGGAGAACCACCACAGTTACACAGGAACAACACTCACTGGAGTCGAACCCACCACCTCCTGAGACCACCACAGTTACACAGGAACAACACTCACTGGAGTCGAACCCACCACCTCCTGAGACCACCAAAGTTACACAGGAACAACACTCACTGGAGTCGAACCCACCACCTCCTGAGACCACCACAGTTACACAGGAACAACACTCACTGGAGTCGAACCCACCACCTCCTGAGACCACCACAGTTACACAGGAACAACACTCACTGGAGTCGAACCCACCACCTCCTGAGACCACCACAGTTACACAGGAACATCACTCACTGGAGTCGAACCCACCACCTCCTGAGACCACCACAGTTACACAGGAACATCACTCACTGGAGTCGAACCCACCACCTCCTGAGACCACCACAGTTACACAGGAACATCACTCACTGGAGTCGAACCCACCACCTCCTGAGACCACCACAGTTACACAGGAACAACACTCACTGGAGTCGAACCCACCACCTCCTGAGACCACCACAGTTACACAGGAACATCACTCACTGGAGTCGAACCCACCACCTCCTGAGACCACCACAGTTACACAGGAACATCACTCACTGGAGTCGAACCCACCACCTCCTGAGACCACCACAGTTACACAGGAACATCACTCACTGGAGTCGAACCCACCACCTCCTGAGACCACCACAGTTACACAGGAACATCACTCACTGGAGTCGAACCCACCACCTCCTGAGACCACCACAGTTACACAGGAACATCACTCACTGGAGTCGAACCCACCACCTCCTGAGACCACCACAGTTACACAGGAACATCACTCACTGGAGTCGAACCCACCACCTCCTGAGACCACCACAGTTACACAGGAACAACACTCACTGGAGTCGAACCCACCACCTCCTGAGACCACCACAGTTACACAGGAACATCACTCACTGGAGTCGAACCCACCACCTCCTGAGACCACCACAGTTACACAGGAACAGATCTTCTCTTGCACATATTCAACACAAACCTTCATTTGAATAATAATAATGTCCCGCCTCCGTCTGTATTAAATATGATCGTCCAATAGAATGTTAGGATTTCACCAGCAATAATCACGACACCAGCAAAACACCAGCAGCAGGGTTTAGGTTTGAGATCAGGTTTAGGATCCCCCTGTCCCCCTCTCCCCCCTCCCTCTTCCCTCCCCCTCTCCCCCCCCCCCCTCCCTCTCCCCTCCCCCTCTCCCCCCTCCCTCTTCCCTCCCCCTCTCCCCCCCCTCCCTCTTCCCTCCCCTCTCCCCCTCCCTCTCCCCTCCCTCCCCTCTCTCTCCCCCCCTCTCCCCCTCTCTCCCCTCCCCCCCTCCCCTGAGGACATGTCTTTCGCTCTGATGACTCTCACGTTGTTTCGAGCTTCACTTATTCCTTTTTTTCCCGTTGTCGCTCCATCTGTTTATTTTTTACAGTGACGAGCCGTGAACAGTCGACTGAACACGCTACAGTAACCGCCCAGATGCCCCCCCGTCCTCCCTGTCCCCCCCATCGCCCCGTCCCCCAGTCCACCGTCCTCACTGTCCTCCCATCCTCCTCCCGTCCCCCGTCCCCTCGTCCCCCCTGTTCCTCGTCCCCCCGTCCCCCATCGCCCCGTCCCCCAGTCAACCGTCCCCACTGTCCTCCCATCCTCCTCCCGTCCCCCTGTCCCCCCTCCCCTCGTCCCCCTGTCCCCCGTCCCCCTGTCCCCTCGCCAGGCGCAGGATCTCGACCCGTCTTTGTGAAACTGCTTGTGTTCTGTGTTTCCAGACCGAGTGACCGAGGTGAAGACGGACATTTACGTGACCAGCTTCGGCCCGGTGTCGGACACAGACATGGTGAGAACTTTCAGGACCTTGGAGAGGTCAGAACGTCACAGAGTTTAGAGTTTTCAGCTGCTGAAGATCCTTGTGAGACGTTCAAGATTTGTGTTTTAGAGGTGGATCAAGTTCTGGTTCAGTTCTGGTCCAGTCCTGGTTTAGTTCTGGTCCAGTCCGGGTTCAGTTCTGGTCCAGTCCGGGTTTAGTTCTGGTCCAGTCCGGGTTTAGTTCTGGTCCAGTCCGGGTTTAGTCCGGGTTTAGTTCTGGTTTTGTTCGAGTTTAGTTCTGGTCCAGTCCGGGTTTAGTTCGGGTTTAGTTCTGGTTTAGTTCTGGTCCAGTCCGGGTTTAGTTCTGGTTTAGTTCTGGTCCAGTCCGGGTTTAGTTCGGGTTTAGTTCTGGTTTAGTTCTGGTCCAGTCCGGGTTTAGTTCTGGTCCAGTTCGGGTTCAGTTCTGGTCCAGTCCGGGTTTAGTTCTGGTCCAGTTCGGGTTCAGTTCTGGTCCAGTCCGGGTTCAATTCTGGTCCAGTCCGGGTTTAGTTCTGGTCCAATTTGGGGTTCAGTTCTGGTCCAGTCCGGGTTCAGTTCTGGTCCAGTCCGGGTTTAGATGATCCATGCAGACCGTGAATGATTTTATTATTTCAACCATTTGCAAAGTCGTTTAATGCATATGAGGCGTCTCCATGGCGACGTGTTTCTAATTTTAGCGCCTCGTGTGGAACCTACACAGATCCTGGTTGTAATCTGTCGCCGTGGTAACTCCTGCTCTATTTTTCGCACAAAGACGACACGTTCAAACACTTCTTCTGCAGAAACGAGGTTTGAGCGAGCGAGACCGAAATAAACACAAGAGTCACAGGTTTAACATCAGATTCCACTTTAGTCCTGGTTTAGTCTTGGTTTAGTCCTACTTTAGTCCTGGTTTAATCCTGGTTTAGTCCTGGTTTAGTCCTGGTTTAATCCTGGTTTAGTCCTGGTTTATTCCTGGTTTAGTCCTACTTTAGTCCTGGTTTAGTCCTACTTTAGTCCTGATTTAGTCCTACTTTAGTCCTGGTTTAGTCCTACTTTAGTCCTGGTTTATTCCTGGTTTAGTCCTGGTTTAGTCCTGGTTTAGTCCTGGTTTATTCCTGGTTTAGTCCTGGTTTAGTCCCGGTTTAGTCCCGGTTTAGTCCCGTTTGGACCTTGTTTAGTCCTGGTTTAGACCTGGTTTAGTCCTGGTTTAGTCCTGGTTTAGATCTGGTTTAGACCTGGTTTAGTCCTGGTTTAGATCTGGGTTAGTCTTGCTTTAGTCCCGGTTTAGTCCCGTTTTGACCTTGTTTAGTCCTGGTTTAGTCCTGGTTTAGACCTGGTTTAGTCCTGGTTTAGTCCTGGTTTAGTCCTGGTTTAGACCTGGTTTAGACCTGGTTTAGTCCTGGTTTAGACCTAGTTTAGACCTGGTTTGGACCTGGTTTAGTCCTGGTTTGGACCTGGTTTAGACCTAGTTTGGACCTGGTTTAGACCTGGTTTGGACCTGGTTTAGTCCTGGTTTAGATCTGGTTTAGACCTGGTTTAGCCCTGGTTTAGCCCTGGTTTAGACCTGGTTTAGACCTGGTTTAGCCCTGGTTTAGACCTGGTTTAGTCCTGGTTTAGTCCTGGTTTAGATCTGGTTTAGACCTGGTTTTGACCTGGTTTAGTCCTGCTTTAGTCCTGCTTTAGTCCTGCTTTAGTCCTGCTTTAGTCCTGGTTTAGCCCTGGTTTAGTCCTGGTTTAGTCCCGGTTTAGTCCCGGTTTGGACCTTGTTTAGTCCTGGTTTAGTCCCGTTTGGACCTTGTTTAGTCCTGGTTCTGACCTGGTTTAGTCCTGGTTTAGACCTGGGTTAACACTGGTTTTGACCTGGTTTAGACCTAGTTTAGTCCTGGTTTAGATCTGGTTTAGACCTGGTTTTATTCCTGGTTTAGATCTGGTTTAGACCTGGTTTAGTCCTGGTTTAGACCTGGTTTAGAACTGGTTTAATCCTGGTTTAGACCTGGTTTAGCCCTGGTTTTGACCTGGTTCAGACCTAGTTTAGTCCTGGTTTAGATCTGGTTTAGACCTGGTTTTATTCCTGGTTTAGATCTGGTTTAGACCTGGTTTAGTCCTGGTTTAGACCTGGTTTAGAACTGGTTTAATCCTGGTTTAGACATGGTTTAGCCCTGGTTTTGACCTGGTTTAGACCTAGTTTAGTCCTGGTTTAGACCTGGTTTAGCCCTGGTTTTGACCTGGTTTAGAACTGGTTTAGTCCTGGTTTAGACCTGGTTTAGACCTGGTTTAGACCTGGTTTAGTCCTGGTTTAGACCTGGTTTAGTCCTGGTTTTGACCTGGTTTAGAACTGGTTTTGTCCTGGTTTAGTCCTGGTTCAGACCTGGTTTAGTCCTGGTTTAGTCCTGGTTCAGATCTGGTTTAGTCCCGGTTTGGACATGGTTTAGTCTTGGTTTAGTCCTAGTTTAGTCCTGGTTTAGACCTGGTTTTATTCCAGGTTTAGACATGGTTTAGCCCTGGTTTTGACCTTGTTTAGTCCTGGTTTAGACCTGGTTTAGTCCTGGTTTAGTCCTGGTTTAGACCTGGTTTAGCCCTGGTTTTGACCTGGTTTAGACCTAGTTTAGTCCTGTTTAGCCCTGGTTTTGACCTGGTTCAGACCTAGTTTAGTCCTGGTTTAGACCCTGGTTTAGCCCTGGTTTTGACCTGGTTCAGACCTAGTTTAGTCCTGGTTTAGATCTGGTTTAGACCTGGTTTTATTCCTGGTTTAGACCTGGTTTAGTCCTGGTTTAGATCTGGTTTAGACCTGGTTTAGACCTGGTTTAGTCCTGGTATAGACCTAGTTTAGTCCTGGTTTAGACCTGGTTTAGCCCTGGTTTTGACCTGGTTTAGAACTGGTTTAGTCCTGGTTTAGTCCTGGTTTAGACCTGGTTTAGTCCTGGTTTAGATCTAGTTTAGACCTGGTTTTATTCCTGGTATAGATCTGGTTTAGAACTGGTTTAGTCCTGGTTTAGCCCTGGTTTTGACCTGGTTTAGACCTAGTTTAGTCCTGGTTTGGACCTGTTTAGTCCTGGTTTAGTCCTGGTTCAGATCTGGTTTAGTCCCGGTTTGGACCTGGTTTAGTCCTGGTTTAGTCCTAGTTTAGATCTGGTTTAGACCTGGTTTAGTCCTGGTTTAGTCCTGGTTTAGATCTGGTTTAGTCCTGGTTTAGTCCTGGTTTAGACCTGGTTTAGTCCTGGTTTAGTCCTGGTTTAGACCTGGTTTAGCCCTGGTTTTGACCTGGTTTAGTCCTGGTTTAGATCTGGTTTAGACCTGGTTTTAGACCTGGTTTAGTCCTGGTTTAGACCTGGTTTAGACCTGGTTTAGTCCTGGTTTAGTCCTGGTTTAGACCTGGTTTAGTCCCTGGTTTAGACCTGGTTTAGTCCCGGTTTAGACCTGGTTTAGTCCGGTTTAGACCTGGTTTAGTCCTGGTTTAGACCTGGTTTAGTCCTGGTTTAGTCCTGGTTTAGACCTGGTTTAGCCCTGGTTTTGACTGGTTTAGACCTAGTTTAGTCCTGGTTTAGCCCTGGTTTTGACCTGGTTCAGACCTAGTTTAGTCCTGGTTTAGCCCTGGTTTTGACCTGGTTCAGACCTAGTTTAGTCCTGGTTTAGATCTGGTTTAGACCTGGTTTAGACCTGGTTTAGTCCTGGTATAGACCTAGTTTAGTCCTGGTTTAGACCTGGTTTAGCCCTGGTTTTGACCTGGTTTAGAACTGGTTTAGTCCTGGTTTAGCCCTGGTTTTGACCTGGTTTAGACTAGTTTAGTCCTGGTTTAGACCTGGTTTAGTCCTGGTTTTGACCTGGTTTAGTCCTGGTTTAGTCCTGGTTTAGTCCTGGTTCAGATCTGGTTTAGTCCCGGTTTGGACCTGGTTTAGTCCTGGTTTAGTCCTAGTTTAGATCTGGTTTAGACCTGGTTTAGTCCTGGTTTAGTCCTGGTTTAGATCTGGTTTAGTCCTGGTTTAGTCCTGGTTTAGACCTGGTTTAGTCCTGGTTTAGTCCTGGTTTAGACCTGGTTTAGCCCTGGTTTTGACCTGGTTTAGTCCTGGTTTAGATCTGGTTTAGACCTGGTTTAGACCTGGTTTAGTCCTGGTTTAGACCTGGTTTAGTCTTGGTTTAGTCCTAGTTTAGTCCTGGTTTAGACCTGGTTTAGTTTCTGGTTTAGACCTGGTTTAGTCCTGGTTTAGACCTGGTTTAGTCCCGGTTTAGACCTGGTTTAGTCCCGGTTTAGACCTGGTTTAGTCCTGGTTTAGATCTGGTTTAGACCTGGTTTTAGACCTGGTTTAGTCCTGGTTTAGACCTGGTTTAGTCTTGGTTTAGTCCTAGTTTAGTCCTGGTTTAGACCTGGTTTAGTCCTGGTTTAGACCTGGTTTAGTCCTGGTTTAGACCTGGTTTAGTCCTGGTTTAGACCTGGTTAGTCCCGGTTTAGACCTGGTTTAGTCCTGGTTTAGACCTGGTTTTGAGCTGGTTTAGACCTGGTTTCATCCTCGTCTTCATCAGTAACAGTCTGACCTCATCATGAGCCGTAACTATGGAAACAAAGGCACATGTCATGTTAGCCGCAGCGCTAGCTCCGTCTCATTAGCATCAGAGACATCACAGCAGTGCATTGTGGGTAATTCTTCATCTGCTCCTCCTCCTGGTCAATCACACAACATCTGCTCCTGCTCTGAGCCTCACAACAACAACAACAACAACAACAACAACAACAACAACAACATAACCCCCCAAAAAACAACAACACACACAACAACTAAAAAAACATACCAACAACACAACAACAACCAAAAACACAACAACAACAACATACCAAAAAACACAAAAACAGTAATACAACAAGAAAAACGTAAGGCCAAAGCACAACAAAAACATCATCAAAAACACATCAACAACAACATGCAAAAATACAACAACAGCAACAATAAAAACAAACCAACTAAAACACACCATTAGAAACACTCTCAACAAAAACACCCCAAAGCACAACACAAAAACAAAAATATAACAACAAATCAAAACAACAACAAAAACACAACAACAATTTCATTCACTTGGGAGAAAATTTAAATCATGTCAAAATGAGAAATATTCTGGCCAAAAACATGGAATCTTCTCGACACAAAGACGTCGTTTGTGTCTAAAAATGTGACTGAAGTTTAAGCCACACCCCTCGAGCCAGAGGCGGAGTTTACAGAAACAGCTGAGTCATGCTCCGCCTCAGGGGGCGTGGCATCAGTGATGACAGGTCTTTCTTTCCTTCTCATCGTCTACACCTCGTGGAAGGTTTTTCACGACTCATTCGTGCTCAGGACGTGCAGGAGCTAATGAGGTTCTAGAGCGTTCTGAGACTAACGAGGGCTTGGCGTTGTCGTGGGCAGGAGGTTCTAGAGCGCTCTGAGACTAACGAGGGCTTGGCGTTGTCGTGGGCAGGAGGTTCTAGAGCGCTCTGAGACTAACGAGGGCTTGCGTTGTCGTGGCAGGAGGTTCTAGAGCGCTCTGAGACTAACGAGGGCTTGGCGTTGTCGGGGGGGGGGGGGGGGGGGCAGGAGGTTCTAGAGCGCTCTGAGACTAACGAGGGCTTGGCGTTGTCGTGGGCAGGAGGTTCTAGAGCGTTCTGAGACTAACGAGGGCTTGGCGTTGTCGTGGGCAGGAGGTTCTAGAGCGTTCTGAGACTAACGAGTGCTTGGCGTTGTCGTGGGCAGGAGGTTCTAGAGCGTTCTGAGACTAACGAGGGCTTGGCGTTGTCGTGGGCAGGAGGTTTCTAGAGCGTTCTGAGACTAACGAGGGCTTGGCGTTGTCGTGGGCAGGAGGTTCTAGAGCGTTCTGAGACTAACGAGTGCATGGCGTTGTCGTGGGCAGGAGGTTCTAGAGCGCTCTGAGACTAACGAGGGCTTGGCGTTGTCGTGGGCAGGAGGGTTCTAGAGCGCTCTGAGACTAACGAGGGCTTGGCGTTGTCGTGGGCAGGAGGTTCTAGAGCGCTCTGAGACTAACGAGGGCTTGGCGTTGTCGTGGCAGGAGGTTCTAGAGCGCTCTGAGACTAACGAGGCTTGGCGTTGTCGTGGGCAGGAGGTTCTAGAGCGCTCTGAGACTAACGAGGGCCTGGCGTTGTCGTGGGCAGGAGGTTCTAGAGCGTTCTGAGACTAACGAGGGCCTGGCGTTGTCGTGGGCAGGAGGTTCTAGAGCGTTCTGAGACTAACGAGGCTTGCGTTGTCGTGGGCAGGAGGTTCTAGAGCGTTCTGAGACTAACGAGTGCTTGGCGTTGTCGTGGGCAGGAGGTTCTAGAGCGTTCTGAGACTAACGAGGGCCTGGCGTTGTCGTGGGCAGGAGGTTCTAGAGCGTTCTGAGACTAACGAGGGCTTGGCGTTGTCGTGGGCAGGAGGTTCTAGAGCGCTCTGAGACTAACGAGGGCTTGGCGTTGTCGTGGGCAGGAGGTTCTAGAGCGCTCTGAGACTAACGAGGGCTTGGCGTTGTCGTGGGCAGGAGGTTCTAGAGCGCTCTGAGACTAACGAGGGCTTGGCGTTGTCGTGGGCAGGAGGTTCTAGAGCGTTCTGAGACTAACGAGGGCTTGGCGTTGTCGTGGGCAGGAGGTTCTAGAGCGTTCTGAGACTAACGAGGGCTTGGCGTTGTCGTGGGCAGGAGGTTCTAGAGCGTTCTGAGACTAACGAGGGCTTGGCGTTGTCGTGGGCAGGAGGTTCTAGAGCGCTCTGAGACTAACGAGGGCTTGGCGTTGTCGGGGCAGGAGGTTCTAGAGCGCTCTGAGACTAACGAGGGCTTGGCGTTGTCGTGGGCAGGAGGTTCTAGAGCGCTCTGAGACTAACGAGGGCCTGCGTTGTCGTGGGCAGAGGTTCTAGAGCGTTCTGAGACTAACGAGGGCCTGGCGTTGTCGTGGGCAGGAGGTTCTAGAGCGTTCTGAGACTAACGAGGCTTGGCGTTGTCGTGGGCAGGAGGTTCTAGAGCGTTCTGAGACTAACGAGGGCTTGGCGTTGTCGTGGCAGGAGGTTCTAGAGCGTTCTGAGACTAACGAGGGCTTGGCGTTGTCGTGGGCAGGAGGTTCTAGAGCGTTCTGAGACTAACGAGGGCTTGGCGTTGTCGTGGGCAGGAGGTTCTAGAGCGTTCTGAGACTAACGAGGGCTTGGCGTTGTCGTGGGCAGGAGGTCTAGAGCGTTCTGAGACTAACGAGGGCTTGGCGTTGTCGTGGGCAGGAGGTTCTAGAGCGTTCTGAGACTAACGAGGGCTTGGCGTTGTCGTGGGCAGGAGGTTCTAGAGCGTTCTGAGACTAACGAGGCTTGGCGTTGTCGTGGGCAGGAGGTTCTAGAGCGTTCTGAGACTAACGAGGGCTTGGCGTTGACGTGGGCAGGAGGTTCTAGAGCGTTCTGAGACTAACGAGGGCTTGGCGTTGTCGTGGGCAGGAGGTTCTAGAGCGTTCTGAGACTAACGAGGGCTTGGCGTTGTCACGTGGGCAGGAGGGTTCTAGAGCGTTCTGAGACTAACGAGGCTTGGCGTTGTCGGTGGGCAGGAGGTTCTAGAGCGTTCTGAGACTAACGAGGGCTTGGCGTTGTCGTGGGCAGGAGGTTCTAGAGCGTTCTGAGACTAACGAGGGCTTGGCGTTGTCGTGGGCAGGAGGTTCTAGAGCGCTCTGAGACTAACGAGGGCTTGGCGTTGTCGTGGGCAGGAGGTTCTAGAGCGCTCTGAGACTAACGAGGGCCTGGCGTTGTCGTGGGCAGGAGGTTCTAGAGCGTTCTGAGACTAACGAGGGCCTTGGCGTTGTCGTGGGCAGGAGGTTCTAGAGCGTTCTGAGACTAACGAGGGCTTGGCGTTGTCGTGGGCAGGAGGTTCTAGAGCGTTCTGAGACTAACGAGGGCTTGGCGTTGTCGTGGGCAGGAGGTTCTAGAGCGCTCTGAGACTAACGAGGGCTTGGCGTTGTCGTGGGCAGGAGGTTCTAGAGCGCTCTGAGACTAACGAGGCTTGGCGTTGTCGTGGGCAGGAGGTTCTAGAGCGCTCTGAGACTAACGAGGGCTTGCGTTGTCGTGGGCAGGAGGTTCTAGAGCGTTCTGAGACTAACGAGGGCTTGGCGTTGTCGTGGGCAGGAGGTTCTAGAGCGTTCTGAGACTAACGAGGGCTTGGCGTTGTCGTGGGCAGGAGGTTCTAGAGCGTTCTGAGACTAACGAGGGCTTGGCGTTGTCGTGGGCAGGAGGTTCTAGAGCGTTCTGAGACTAACGAGGGCTTGGCGTTGTCGTGGGCAGGAGGTTCTAGAGCGTTCTGAGACTAACGAGGGCTTGGCGTTGTCGTGGGCAGGAGGTTCTAGAGCGTTCTGAGACTAACGAGGGCTTGGCGTTGTCGTGGGCAGGAGGTTCTAGAGCGTTCTGAGACTAACGAGGGCTTGGCGTTGTCGTGGGCAGGAGGTTCTAGAGCGTTCTGAGACTAACGAGGGCTTGGCGTTGTCGTGGGCAGGAGGTTCTAGAGCGTTCTGAGACTAACGAGGGCTTGGCGTTGTCGTGGGCAGGAGGTTCTAGAGCGTTCTGAGACTAACGAGGGCTTGGCGTTGTCGTGGGCAGGAGGTTCTAGAGCGTTCTGAGACTAACGAGGGCTTGGCGTTGTCGTGGGCAGGAGGTTCTAGAGCGTTCTGAGACTAACGAGGGCTTGGCGTTGTCGTGGGCAGGAGGTTCTAGAGCGTTCTGAGACTAACGAGGGCTTGGCGTTGTCGTGGGCAGGAGGTTCTAGAGCGTTCTGAGACTACGAGGGCTTGCGGTTGTCGTGGGCAGGAGGTTCTAGAGCGTTCTGAGACTAACGAGGGCTTGGCGTTGTCGTGGGCAGGAGGTTCTAGAGCGTTCTGAGACTAACGAGGGCTTGGCGTTGTCGTGGGCAGAGTGTTCTAGAGCGCTCTGAGACTAACGAGGGCTTGGCGTTGTCCGTGGGCAGGAGGTTCTAGAGCGCTCTGAGACTAACGAGGGCTTGGCGTTGTCGGTGGGCAGGAGGTCTAGAGCGCGTCTGAGACTAACGAGGGCGTGGCGTTGTCGTGGGCAGGAGGTTCTAGAGCGTTCTGAGACGTACGAGGGCTTGGCGTTGTCGTGGTGCAGGAGGTTCTAGAGCGTTCTGAGACTAACGAGGGCTTGGTCGT
>NW_027316383.1:0-23428 GCF_026437365.1 Eucyclogobius newberryi | reverse complement strand
CTGCACAACATGTCTTTTAAAGTTTGAACCTATCTTATTGCATTTTTGAGTTATAGCAGTTTTTAAGTTTTTATTGCTCCAAAAGCCTTTTCAGCCCATGAACAGTTGTTTGTGAGTTTCGATAAAAGCGCAAGAGCTATTCGAACCCTTTTTGCTGGGCAAGTAGGACCTGTAAATCTACACAATATATAGTTTAAAGTTTGAGTCTATCATATTAGGTTTTGGATTTATAGCTGTTTTTGTGTCTATTGCTTCAAAAGCATTTTCAGATAATTTGTGTGTTCTGAAGAAACTACAAGAGATATCTAAGCCATACTTTCTGTGCAAGAGGGGCTTGTACATCTGCACAACATGTCTTTTAAAGTTTGAACCTATCTTATTGCATTTTTGAGTTATAGCAGTTTTTAAGTTTTTATTGCTCCAAAAGCCTTTTCAGCCCATGAACAGTTGTTTGTGAGTTTCGATAAAAGCGCAAGAGCTATTCGAACCCTTTTTGCTGGGCAAGTAGGACCTGTAAATCTACACAATATATAGTTTAAAGTTTGAGTCTATCATATTAGGTTTTGGATTTATAGCTGTTTTTGTGTCTATTGCTTCAAAAGCATTTTCAGATAATTTGTGTGTTCTGAAGAAACTACAAGAGATATCTAAGCCATACTTTCTGTGCAAGAGGGGCTTGTACATCTGCACAACATGTCTTTTAAAGTTTGAACCTATCTTATTGCATTTTTGAGTTATAGCAGTTTTTAAGTTTTTATTGCTCCAAAAGCATTTTCAGCCCATGAACAGTTGTTTGTGAGTTTCGAAAAAAGTGCAAGAGCTATTCGAACCCTTTTTGCTGGGCAAGTAGGAACTGTAAATCTAAACAATATATAGTTTAAAGTTTGAGTCTATCATATTAGGTTTTGGATTTATAGCTGTTTTTGTGTCTATTGCTTCAAAAGCATTTTCAGATAATTTGTGTGTTCTGAAGAAACTACAAGAGATATCTAAGCCATACTTTCTGTGCAAGAGGGGCTTGTACATCTGCACAACATGTCTTTTAAAGTTTGAACTTATCTTTTTGCATTTTTGAGTTATAGCAGTTTTTAAGTTTTTATTGCTCCAAAAGCCTTTTCAGCCCATGAACAGTTGTTTGTGAGTTTAGATAAAAGCGCAAGAGCTATTCGAACCCTTTTTGCTGGGCAAGTAGGACCTGTAAATCTACACAATATATAGTTTAAAGTTTGAGTCTATCATATTAGGTTTTGGATTTATAGCTGTTTTTGTGTCTATTGCTTCAAAAGCATTTTCAGATAATTTGTGTGTTCTGAAGAAACTACAAGAGATATCTAAGCCATACTTTCTGTGCAAGAGGGGCTTGTACATCTGCACAACATGTCTTTTAAAGTTTGAACCTATCTTATTGCATTTTTGAGTTATAGCAGTTTTTAAGTTGTTATTGCTCCAAAAGCCTTTTCAGCCCATGAACAGTTGTTTGTGAGTTTCGAAAAAAGTGCAAGAGCTATTCGAACCCTTTTTGCTGGGCAAGTAGGACCTGTAAATCTACACAATATATAGTTTAAAGTTTGAGTCTATCATATTAGGTTTTGGATTTATAGCTGTTTTTGTGTCTATTGCTTCAAAAGCATTTTCAGATAATTTGTGTGTTCTGAAGAAACTACAAGAGATATCTAAGCCATACTTTCTGTGCAAGAGGGGCTTGTACATCTGCACAACATGTCTTTTAAAGTTTGAACCTATCTTATTGCATTTTTGAGTTATAGCAGTTTTTAAGTTTTTATTGCTCCAAAAGCCTTTTCAGCCCATGAACAGTTGTTTGTGAGTTTCGAAAAAAGTGCAAGAGCTATTCGAACCCTTTTTGCTGGGCAAGTAGGACCTGTAAATCTAAACAATATATAGTTTAAAGTTTGAGTCTATCATATTAGGTTTTGGATTTATAGCTGTTTTTGTGTCTATTGCTTCAAAAGCATTTTTCAGACAATTTGTGTGTTCTGAAGAAACTACAAGAGATATCTAAGCCATACTTTCTGTGCAAGAGGGGCTTGTACATCTGCACAACATGTCTTTTAAAGTTTAAACCTATCTTATTGCATTTTTGAGTTATAGCAGTTTTTGAGTTTTTATTGCTCCAAAAGCCTTTTCAGCCCATGAACAGTTATTTGTGAGTTTCGAAAAAAGTGCAAGAGCTATTCGAACCCTTTTTGCTGGGCAAGTAGGACCTGTAAATCTACACAATATATAGTTTAAAGTTTGAGTCTATCATATTAGGTTTTGGATTTATAGCTGTTTTTGTGTCTATTGCTTCAAAAGCATTTTCAGATAATTTGTGTGTTCTGAAGAAACTACAAGAGATATCTAAGCCATACTTTCTGTGCAAGAGGGGCTTGTACATCTGCACAACATGTCTTTTAAAGTTTGAACTTATCTTATTGCATTTTTGAGTTATAGCAGTTTTTAAGTTTTTATTGCTCCAAAAGCCTTTTCAGCCCATGAACAGTTGTTTGTGAGTTTCGAAAAAAGTGCAAGAGCTATTCGAACAGTTTTTGCTGGGCAAGTAGGACCTGTAAATCTACACAATATATAGTTTAAAGTTTGAGTCTATCATATTAGGTTTTGGATTTATAGATGTTTTTGTGTCTATTGCTTCAAAAGCATTTTCAGATAATTTGTGTGTTCTGAAGAAACTCCAAGAGATATCTAAGCCATACTTTCTGTGCAAGAGGGGCTTGTACATCTGCACAACATGTCTTTTAAAGTTTGAACCTATCTTATTGCATTTTTGAGTTATAGCAGTTTTTAAGTTTTTATTGCTCCAAAAGCCTTTTCAGCCCATGAACAGTTGTTTGTGAGTTTAGATAAAAGCGCAAGAGCTATTCGAACCCTTTTTGCTGGGCAAGTAGGACCTGTAAATCTACACAATATATAGTTTAAAGTTTGAGTCTATCATATTAGGTTTTGGATTTATAGCTGTTTTTGTGTCTATTGCTTCAAAAGCATTTTCAGATAATTTGTGTGTTCTGAAGAAACTACAAGAGATATCTAAGCCATACTTTCTGTGCAAGAGGGGCTTGTACATCTGCACAACATGTCTTTTAAAGTTTGAACCTATCTTATTGCATTTTTGAGTTATAGCAGTTTTTAAGTTTTTATTGCTCCAAAAGCCTTTTCAGCCCATGAACAGTTGTTTGTGAGTTTCGATAAAAGCGCAAGAGCTATTCGAACCCTTTTTGCTGGGCAAGTAGGACCTGTAAATCTACACAATATATAGTTTAAAGTTTGAGTCTATCATATTAGGTTTTGGATTTATAGCTGTTTTTGTGTCTATTGCTTCAAAAGCATTTTCAGATAATTTGTGTGTTCTGAAGAAACTACAAGAGATATCTAAGCCATACTTTCTGTGCAAGAGGGGCTTGTACATCTGCACAACATGTCTTTTAAAGTTTGAACCTATCTTATTGCATTTTTGAGTTATAGCAGTTTTTAAGTTTTTATTGCTCCAAAAGCATTTTCAGCCCATGAACAGTTGTTTGTGAGTTTCGAAAAAAGTGCAAGAGCTATTCGAACCCTTTTTGCTGGGCAAGTAGGAACTGTAAATCTAAACAATATATAGTTTAAAGTTTGAGTCTATCATATTAGGTTTTGGATTTATAGCTGTTTTTGTGTCTATTGCTTCAAAAGCATTTTCAGATAATTTGTGTGTTCTGAAGAAACTACAAGAGATATCTAAGCCATACTTTCTGTGCAAGAGGGGCTTGTACATCTGCACAACATGTCTTTTAAAGTTTGAACTTATCTTTTTGCATTTTTGAGTTATAGCAGTTTTTAAGTTTTTATTGCTCCAAAAGCCTTTTCAGCCCATGAACAGTTGTTTGTGAGTTTAGGTAAAAGCGCAAGAGCTATTCGAACCCTTTTTGCTGGGCAAGTAGGACCTGTAAATCTACACAATATATAGTTTAAAGTTTGAGTCTATCATATTAGGTTTTGGATTTATAGCTGTTTTTGTGTCTATTGCTTCAAAAGCATTTTCAGATAATTTGTGTGTTCTGAAGAAACTACAAGAGATATCTAAGCCATACTTTCTGTGCAAGAGGGGCTTGTACATCTGCACAACATGTCTTTTAAAGTTTGAACCTATCTTATTGCATTTTTGAGTTATAGCAGTTTTTAAGTTGTTATTGCTCCAAAAGCCTTTTCAGCCCATGAACAGTTGTTTGTGAGTTTCGAAAAAAGTGCAAGAGCTATTCGAACCCTTTTTGCTGGGCAAGTAGGACCTGTAAATCTACACAATATATAGTTTAAAGTTTGAGTCTATCATATTAGGTTTTGGATTTATAGCTGTTTTTGTGTCTATTGCTTCAAAAGCATTTTCAGATAATTTGTGTGTTCTGAAGAAACTACAAGAGATATCTAAGCCATACTTTCTGTGCAAGAGGGGCTTGTACATCTGCACAACATGTCTTTTAAAGTTTGAACCTATCTTATTGCATTTTTGAGTTATAGCAGTTTTTAAGTTTTTATTGCTCCAAAAGCCTTTTCAGCCCATGAACAGTTGTTTGTGAGTTTCGAAAAAAGTGCAAGAGCTATTCGAACCCTTTTTGCTGGGCAAGTAGGACCTGTAAATCTAAACAATATATAGTTTAAAGTTTGAGTCTATCATATTAGGTTTTGGATTTATAGCTGTTTTTGTGTCTATTGCTTCAAAAGCATTTTCAGATAATTTGTGTGTTCTGAAGAAACTACAAGAGATATCTAAGCCATACTTTCTGTGCAAGAGGGGCTTGTACATCTGCACAACATGTCTTTTAAAGTTTGAACCTATCTTATTGCATTTTTGAGTTATAGCAGTTTTTAAGTTTTTATTGCTCCAAAAGCCTTTTCAGCCCATGAACAGTTGTTTGTGAGTTTCGAAAAAAGTGCAAGAGCTATTCGAACCCTTTTTGCTGGGCAAGTAGGACCTGTAAATCTAAACAATATATAGTTTAAAGTTTGAGTCTATCATATTAGGTTTTGGATTTATAGCTGTTTTTGTGTCTATTGCTTCAAAAGCATTTTCAGATAATTTGTGTGTTCTGAAGAAACTACAAGAGATATCTAAGCCATACTTTCTGTGCAAGAGGGGCTTGTACATCTGCACAACATGTCTTTTAAAGTTTGAACCTATCTTATTGCATTTTTGAGTTATAGCAGTTTTTAAGTTTTTATTGCTCCAAAAGCCTTTTCAGCCCATGAACAGTTGTTTGTGAGTTTAGATAAAAGCGCAAGAGCTATTCGAACCCTTTTTGCTGGGCAAGTAGGACCTGTAAATCTACACAATATATAGTTTAAAGTTTGAGTCTATCATATTAGGTTTTGGATTTATAGCTGTTTTTGTGTCTATTGCTTCAAAAGCATTTTCAGATAATTTGTGTGTTCTGAAGAAACTACAAGAGATATCTAAGCCATACTTTCTGTGCAAGAGGGGCTTGTACATCTGCACAACATGTCTTTTAAAGTTTGAACCTATCTTATTGCATTTTTGAGTTATAGCAGTTTTTAAGTTGTTATTGCTCCAAAAGCCTTTTCAGCCCATGAACAGTTGTTTGTGAGTTTCGAAAAAAGTGCAAGAGCTATTCGAACCCTTTTTGCTGGGCAAGTAGGACCTGTAAATCTACACAATATATAGTTTAAAGTTTGAGTCTATCATATTAGGTTTTGGATTTATAGCTGTTTTTGTGTCTATTGCTTCAAAAGCATTTTCAGATAATTTGTGTGTTCTGAAGAAACTACAAGAGATATCTAAGCCATACTTTCTGTGCAAGAGGGGCTTGTACATCTGCACAACATGTCTTTTAAAGTTTGAACCTATCTTATTGCATTTTTGAGTTATAGCAGTTTTTAAGTTTTTATTGCTCCAAAAGCCTTTTCAGCCCATGAACAGTTGTTTGTGAGTTTCGAAAAAAGTGCAAGAGCTATTCGAACCCTTTTTGCTGGGCAAGTAGGACCTGTAAATCTAAACAATATATAGTTTAAAGTTTGAGTCTATCATATTAGGTTTTGGATTTATAGCTGTTTTTGTGTCTATTGCTTCAAAAGCATTTTCAGATAATTTGTGTGTTCTGAAGAAACTACAAGAGATATCTAAGCCATACTTTCTGTGCAAGAGGGGCTTGTACATCTGCACAACATGTCTTTTAAAGTTTGAACCTATCTTATTGCATTTTTGAGTTATAGCAGTTTTTAAGTTGTTATTGCTCCAAAAGCCTTTTCAGCCCATGAACAGTTGTTTGTGAGTTTCGAAAAAAGTGCAAGAGCTATTCGAACCCTTTTTGCTGGGCAAGTAGGACCTGTAAATCTACACAATATATAGTTTAAAGTTTGAGTCTATCATATTAGGTTTTGGATTTATAGCTGTTTTTGTGTCTATTGCTTCAAAAGCATTTTCAGATAATTTGTGTGTTCTGAAGAAACTACAAGAGATATCTAAGCCATACTTTCTGTGCAAGAGGGGCTTGTACATCTGCACAACATGTCTTTTAAAGTTTGAACTTATCTTATTGCATTTTTGAGTTATAGCAGTTTTTAAGTTTTTATTGCTCCAAAAGCCTTTTCAGCCCATGAACAGTTGTTTGTGAGTTTCGAAAAAAGTGCAAGAGCTATTCGAACCCTTTTTGCTGGGCAAGTAGGACCTGTAAATCTACACAATATATAGTTTAAAGTTTGAGTCTATCATATTAGGTTTTGGATTTATAGCTGTTTTTGTGTCTATTGCTTCAAAAGCATCTTCAGATAATTTGTGTGTTCTGAAGAAACTACAAGAGATATCTAAGCCATACTTTCTGTGCAAGAGGGGCTTGTACATCTGCACAACATGTCTTTTAAAGTTTGAACCTATCTTATTGCATTTTTGAGTTATAGCAGTTTTTAAGTTTTTATTGCTCCAAAAGCCTTTTCAGCCCATGAGCAGTTGTTTGTGAGTTTCGAAAAAAGTGCAAGAGCTATTCGAACCCTTTTTGCTGGGCAAGTAGGACCTGTAAATCTACACAATATATAGTTTAAAGTTTGAGTCTATCATATTAGGTTTTGGATTTATAGCTGTTTTTGTGTCTATTGCTTCAAAAGCATTTTCAGATAATTTGTGTGTTCTGAAGAAACTACAAGAGATATCTAAGCCATACTTTCTGTGCAAGAGGGGCTTGTACATCTGCACAACATGTCTTTTAAAGTTTGAACCTATCTTATTGCATTTTTGAGTTATAGCAGTTTTTAAGTTTTATTGCTCCAAAAGCCTTTTCAGCCCATGAACAGTTGTTTGTGAGTTTCGAAAAAAGTGCAAGAGCTATTCGAACCCTTTTTGCTGGGCAAGTAGGACCTGTAAATCTACACAATATATAGTTTAAAGTTTGAGTCTATCATATTAGGTTTTGGATTTATAGCTGTTTTTGTGTCTATTGCTTCAAAAGCATTTTCAGATAATTTGTGTGTTCTGAAGAAACTACAAGAGATATCTAAGCCATACTTTCTGTGCAAGAGGGGCTTGTACATCTGCACACCATGTCTTTTAAAGTTTGAACCTATCTTATTGCATTTTTGAGTTATAGCAGTTTTTAAGTTTTTATTGCTCCAAAAGCCTTTTCAGCCCATGAACAGTTGTTTGTGAGTTTCGAAAAAAGTGCAAGAGCTATTCGAACCCTTTTTGCTGGGCAAGTAGGACCTGTAAATCTACACAATATATAGTTTAAAGTTTGAGTCTATCATATTAGGTTTTGGATTTATAGCTGTTTTTGTGTCTATTGCTTCAAAAGCATTTTCAGATAATTTGTGTGTTCTGAAGAAACTACAAGAGATATCTAAGCCATACTTTCTGTGCAAGAGGGGCTTGTATATCTGCACAACACGTCTTTTAAAGTTTGAACCTATCTTATTGCATTTTTGAGTTATAGCAGTTTTTAAGTTTTTATTGCTCCAAAAGCCTTTTCAGCCCATGAACAGTTGTTTGTGAGTTTCGAAAAAAGTGCAAGAGCTATTCGAACCCTTTTTGCTGGGCAAGTAGGACCTGTAAATCTAAACAATATATAGTTTAAAGTTTGAGTCTATCATATTAGGTTTTGGATTTATAGCTGTTTTTGTGTCTATTGCTTCAAAAGCATTATCAGATAATTTGTGTGTTCTGAAGAAACTACAAGAGATATCTAAGCCATACTTTCTGTGCAAGAGGGGCTTGTACATCTGCACAACATGTCTTTTAAAGTTTGAACTTATCTTTTTTGCATTTTTGAGTTATAGCAGTTTTTAAGTTTTTATTGCTCCAAAAGCCTTTTCAGCCCATGAACAGTTGTTTGTGAGTTTCGAAAAAAGTGCAAGAGCTATTCGAACCCTTTTTGCTGGGCAAGTAGGACCTGTAAATCTACACAATATATAGTTTAAAGTTTGAGTCTATCATATTAGGTTTTGGATTTATAGCTGTTTTTGTGTCTATTGCTTCAAAAGCATTTTCAGATAATTTGTGTGTTCTGAAGAAACTACAAGAGATATCTAAGCCATACTTTCTGTGCAAGAGGGGCTTGTACATCTGCACAACATGTCTTTTAAAGTTTGAACCTATCTTATTGCATTTTTGAGTTATAGCAGTTTTTAAGTTTTTATTGCTCCAAAAGCCTTTTCAGCCCATGAACAGTTGTTTGTGAGTTTCGAAAAAAGTGCAAGAGCTATTCGAACCCTTTTTGCTGGGCAAGTAGGACCTGTAAATCTAAACAATATATAGTTTAAAGTTTGAGTCTATCATATTAGGTTTTGGATTTATAGCTGTTTTTGTGTCTATTGCTTCAAAAGCATTTTCAGATAATTTGTGTGTTCTGAAGAAACTACAAGAGATATCTAAGCCATACTTTCTGTGCAAGAGGGGCTTGTACATCTGCACAACATGTCTTTTAAAGTTTGAACCTATCTTATTGCATTTTTGAGTTATAGCAGTTTTTAAGTTGTTATTGCTCCAAAAGCCTTTTCAGCCCATGAACAGTTGTTTGTGAGTTTCGAAAAAAGTGCAAGAGCTATTCGAACCCTTTTTGCTGGGCAAGTAGGACCTGTAAATCTACACAATATATAGTTTAAAGTTTGAGTCTATCATATTAGGTTTTGGATTTATAGCTGTTTTTGTGTCTATTGCTTCAAAAGCATTTTCAGATAATTTGTGTGTTCTGAAGAAACTACAAGAGATATCTAAGCCATACTTTCTGTGCAAGAGGGGCTTGTACATCTGCACAACATGTCTTTTAAAGTTTGAACTTATCTTATTGCATTTTTGAGTTATAGCAGTTTTTAAGTTTTTATTGCTCCAAAAGCCTTTTCAGCCCATGAACAGTTGTTTGTGAGTTTCGAAAAAAGTGCAAGAGCTATTCGAACCCTATTTGCTGGGCAAGTAGGACCTGTAAATCTACACAATATATAGTTTAAAGTTTGAGTCTATCATATTAGGTTTTGGATTTATAGCTGTTTTTGTGTCTATTGCTTCAAAAGCATCTTCAGATAATTTGTGTGTTCTGAAGAAACTACAAGAGATATCTAAGCCATACTTTCTGTGCAAGAGGGGCTTGTACATCTGCACAACATGTCTTTTAAAGTTTGAACCTATCTTATTGCATTTTTGAGTTATAGCAGTTTTTAAGTTTTTATTGCTCCAAAAGCCTTTTCAGCCCATGAGCAGTTGTTTGTGAGTTTCGAAAAAAGTGCAAGAGCTATTCGAACCCTTTTTGCTGGGCAAGTAGGACCTGTAAATCTACACAATATATAGTTTAAAGTTTGAGTCTATCATATTAGGTTTTGGATTTATAGCTGTTTTTGTGTCTATTGCTTCAAAAGCATTTTCAGATAATTTGTGTGTTCTGAAGAAACTACAAGAGATATCTAAGCCATACTTTCTGTGCAAGAGGGGCTTGTACATCTGCACAACATGTCTTTTAAAGTTTGAACCTATCTTATTGCATTTTTGAGTTATAGCAGTTTTTAAGTTTTATTGCTCCAAAAGCCTTTTCAGCCCATGAACAGTTGTTTGTGAGTTTCGAAAAAAGTGCAAGAGCTATTCGAACCCTTTTTGCTGGGCAAGTAGGACCTGTAAATCTACACAATATATAGTTTAAAGTTTGAGTCTATCATATTAGGTTTTGGATTTATAGCTGTTTTTGTGTCTATTGCTTCAAAAGCATTTTCAGATAATTTGTGTGTTCTGAAGAAACTACAAGAGATATCTAAGCCATACTTTCTGTGCAAGAGGGGCTTGTACATCTGCACACCATGTCTTTTAAAGTTTGAACCTATCTTATTGCATTTTTGAGTTATAGCAGTTTTTAAGTTTTTATTGCTCCAAAAGCCTTTTCAGCCCATGAACAGTTGTTTGTGAGTTTCGAAAAAAGTGCAAGAGCTATTCGAACCCTTTTTGCTGGGCAAGTAGGACCTGTAAATCTACACAATATATAGTTTAAAGTTTGAGTCTATCATATTAGGTTTTGGATTTATAGCTGTTTTTGTGTCTATTGCTTCAAAAGCATTTTCAGATAATTTGTGTGTTCTGAAGAAACTACAAGAGATATCTAAGCCATACTTTCTGTGCAAGAGGGGCTTGTATATCTGCACAACACGTCTTTTAAAGTTTGAACCTATCTTATTGCATTTTTGAGTTATAGCAGTTTTTAAGTTTTTATTGCTCCAAAAGCCTTTTCAGCCCATGAACAGTTGTTTGTGAGTTTCGAAAAAAGTGCAAGAGCTATTCGAACCCTTTTTGCTGGGCAAGTAGGACCTGTAAATCTAAACAATATATAGTTTAAAGTTTGAGTCTATCATATTAGGTTTTGGATTTATAGCTGTTTTTGTGTCTATTGCTTCAAAAGCATTATCAGATAATTTGTGTGTTCTGAAGAAACTACAAGAGATATCTAAGCCATACTTTCTGTGCAAGAGGGGCTTGTACATCTGCACAACATGTCTTTTAAAGTTTGAACTTATCTTTTTTGCATTTTTGAGTTATAGCAGTTTTTAAGTTTTTATTGCTCCAAAAGCCTTTTCAGCCCATGAACAGTTGTTTGTGAGTTTCGATAAAAGCGCAAGAGCTATTCGAACCCTTTTTGCTGGGCAAGTAGGACCTGTAAATCTACACAATATATAGTTTAAAGTTTGAGTCTATCATATTAGGTTTTGGATTTATAGCTGTTTTTGTGTCTATTGCTTCAAAAGCATTTTCAGATAATTTGTGTGTTCTGAAGAAACTACAAGAGATATCTAAGCCATACTTTCTGTGCAAGAGGGGCTTGTACATCTGCACAACATGTCTTTTAAAGTTTGAACCTATCTTATTGCATTTTTGAGTTATAGCAGTTTTTAAGTTTTTATTGCTCCAAAAGCATTTTCAGCCCATGAACAGTTGTTTGTGAGTTTCGAAAAAAGTGCAAGAGCTATTCGAACCCTTTTTGCTGGGCAAGTAGGACCTGTAAATCTACACAATATATAGTTTAAAGTTTGAGTCTATCATATTAGGTTTTGGATTTATAGCTGTTTTTGTGTCTATTGCTTCAAAAGCATTTTCAGATAATTTGTGTGTTCTGAAGAAACTACAAGAGATATCTAAGCCATACTTTCTGTGCAAGAGGGGCTTGTACATCTGCACAACATGTCTTTTAAAGTTTGAACCTATCTTATTGCATTTTTGAGTTATAGCAGTTTTTAAGTTTTTATTGCTCCAAAAGCCTTTTCAGCCCATGAACAGTTGTTTGTGAGTTTCGAAAAAAGTGCAAGAGCTATTCGAACCCTTTTTGCTGGGCAAGTAGGACCTGTAAATCTAAACAATATATAGTTTAAAGTTTGAGTCTATCATATTAGGTTTTGGATTTATAGCTGTTTTTGTGTCTATTGCTTCAAAAGCATTTTCAGATAATTTGTGTGTTCTGAAGAAACTACAAGAGATATCTAAGCCATACTTTCTGTGCAAGAGGGGCTTGTACATCTGCACAACATGTCTTTTAAAGTTTGAACCTATCTTATTGAATTTTTGAGTTATAGCAGTTTTTAAGTTTTTATTGCTCCAAAAGCCTTTTCAGCCCATGAACAGTTGTTTGTGAGTTTCGAAAAAAGTGCAAGAGCTATTCGAACCCTTTTTGCTGGGCAAGTAGGACCTGTAAATCTAAACAATATATAGTTTAAAGTTTGAGTCTATCATATTAGGTTTTGGATTTATAGCTGTTTTTGTGTCTATTGCTTCAAAAGCATTTTCAGATAATTTGTGTGTTCTGAAGAAACTACAAGAGATATCTAAGCCATACTTTCTGTGCAAGAGGGGCTTGTACATCTGCACAACATGTCTTTTAAAGTTTGAACCTATCTTATTGCATTTTTGAGTTATAGCAGTTTTTAAGTTTTTATTGCTCCAAAAGCCTTTTCAGCCCATGAACAGTTGTTTGTGAGTTTCGAAAAAAGCGCAAGAGCTATTCGAACCCTTTTTGCTGGGCAAGTAGGACCTGTAAATCTACACAATATATAGTTTAAAGTTTGAGTCTATCATATTAGGTTTTGGATTTATAGCTGTTTTTGTGTCTATTGCTTCAAAAGCATCTTCAGATAATTTGTGTGTTCTGAAGAAACTACAAGAGATATCTATGCCATACTTTCTGTGCAAGAGGGGCTTGTACATCTGCACAACATGTCTTTTAAAGTTTGAACCTATCTTATTGCATTTTTGAGTTATAGCAGTTTTTAAGTTTTTATTGCTCCAAAAGCCTTTTCAGCCCATGAACAGTTGTTTGTGAGTTTCGAAAAAAGTGCAAGAGCTATTCGAACCCTTTTTGCTGGGCAAGTAGGACCTGTAAATCTAAACAATATATAGTTTAAAGTTTGAGTCTATCATATTAGGTTTTGGATTTATAGCTGTTTTTGTGTCTATTGCTTCAAAAGCATTTTCAGATAATTTGTGTGTTCTGAAGAAACTACAAGAGATATCTAAGCCATACTTTCTGTGCAAGAGGGGCTTGTACATCTGCACAACATGTCTTTTAAAGTTTGAACCTATCTTATTGCATTTTTGAGTTATAGCAGTTTTTAAGTTTTTATTGCTCCAAAAGCATTTTCAGCCCATGAACAGTTGTTTGTGAGTTTGGAAAAAAGTGCAAGAGCTATTCGAACCCTTTTTGCTGGGCAAGTAGGACCTGTAAATCTACACAATATATAGTTTAAAGTTTGAGTCTATCATATTAGGTTTTGGATTTATAGCTGTTTTTGTGTCTATTGCTTCAAAAGCATTTTCAGATAATTTGTGTGTTCTGAAGAAACTACAAGAGATATCTAAGCCATACTTTCTGTGCAAGAGGGGCTTGTATATCTGCACAACATGTCTTTTAAAGTTTGAACCTATCTTATTGCATTTTTGAGTTATAGCAGTTTTTAAGTTTTTATTGCTCCAAAAGCCTTTTCAGCCCATGAACAGTTGTTTGTGAGTTTCGAAAAAAGTGCAAGAGCTATTCGAACCCTTTTTGCTGGGCAAGTAGGACCTGTAAATCTAAACAATATATAGTTTAAAGTTTGAGTCTATCATATTAGGTTTTGGATTTATAGCTGTTTTTGTGTCTATTGCTTCAAAAGCATTTTCAGATAATTTGTGTGTTCTGAAGAAACTACAAGAGATATCTAAGCCATACTTTCTGTGCAAGAGGGGCTTGTACATCTGCACAACATGTCTTTTAAAGTTTGAACCTATCTTATTGCATTTTTGAGTTATAGCAGTTTTTAAGTTTTTATTGCTCCAAAAGCCTTTTCAGCCCATGAACAGTTGTTTGTGAGTTTCGAAAAAAGTGCAAGAGCTATTCGAACCCTTTTTGCTGGGCAAGTAGGACCTGTAAATCTACACAATATATAGTTTAAAGTTTGAGTCTATCATATTAGGTTTTGGATTTATAGCTGTTTTTGTGTCTATTGCTTCAAAAGCATTTTCAGATAATTTGTGTGTTCTGAAGAAACTACAAGAGATATCTAAGCCATACTTTCTGTGCAAGAGGGGCTTGTACATCTGCACAACATGTCTTTTAAAGTTTGAACCTATCTTATTGCATTTTTGAGTTATAGCAGTTTTTAAGTTTTTATTGCTCCAAAAGCCTTTTCAGCCCATGAACAGTTGTTTGTGAGTTTCGAAAAAAGTGCAAGAGCTATTCGAACCCTTTTTGCTGGGCAAGTAGGACCTGTAAATCTAAACAATATATAGTTTAAAGTTTGAGTCTATCATATTAGGTTTTGGATTTATAGCTGTTTTTGTGTCTATTGCTTCAAAAGCATTTTCAGATAATTTGTGTGTTCTGAAGAAACTACAAGAGATATCTAAGCCATACTTTCTGTGCAAGAGGGGCTTGTACATCTGCACAACATGTCTTTTAAAGTTTGAACTTATCTTATTGCATTTTTGAGTTATAGCAGTTTTTAAGTTTTTATTGCTCCAAAAGCCTTTTCAGCCCATGAACAGTTGTTTGTGAGTTTCGAAAAAAGTGCAAGAGCTATTCGAACCCTTTTTGCTGGGCAAGTAGGACCTGTAAATCTACACAATATATAGTTTAAAGTTTGAGTCTATCATATTAGGTTTTGGATTTATAGATGTTTTTGTGTCTATTGCTTCAAAAGCATTTTCAGATAATTTGTGTGTTCTGAAGAAACTACAAGAGATATCTAAGCCATACTTTCTGTGCAAGAGGGGCTTGTACATCTGCACAACATGTCTTTTAAAGTTTGAACCTATCTTATTGCATTTTTGAGTTATAGCAGTTTTTAAGTTTTTATTGCTCCAAAAGCCTTTTCAGCCCATGAACAGTTGTTTGTGAGTTTCGATAAAAGCGCAAGAGCTATTCGAACCCTTTTTGCTGGGCAAGTAGGACCTGTAAATCTACACAATATATAGTTTAAAGTTTGAGTCTATCATATTAGGTTTTGGATTTATAGCTGTTTTTGTGTCTATTGCTTCAAAAGCATTTTCAGATAATTTGTGTGTTCTGAAGAAACTACAAGAGATATCTAAGCCATACTTTCTGTGCAAGAGGGGCTTGTACATCTGCACAACATGTCTTTTAAAGTTTGAACTTATCTTATTGCATTTTTGAGTTATAGCAGTTTTTAAGTTTTTATTGCTCCAAAAGCCTTTTCAGCCCATGAACAGTTGTTTGTGAGTTTCGAAAAAAGTGCAAGAGCTATTCGAACCCTTTTTGCTGGGCAAGTAGGACCTGTAAATCTAAACAATATATAGTTTAAAGTTTGAGTCTATCATATTAGGTTTTGGATTTATAGCTGTTTTTGTGTCTATTGCTTCAAAAGCATTTTCAGATAATTTGTGTGTTCTGAAGAAACTACAAGAGATATCTAAGCCATACTTTCTGTGCAAGAGGGGCTTGTACATCTGCACAACATGTCTTTTAAAGTTTGAACCTATCTTATTGCATTTTTGAGTTATAGCAGTTTTTAAGTTTTTATTGCTCCAAAAGCCTTTTCAGCCCATGAACAGTTGTTTGTGAGTTTCGAAAAAAGCGCAAGAGCTATTCGAACCCTTTTTGCTGGGCAAGTAGGACCTGTAAATCTACACAATATATAGTTTAAAGTTTGAGTCTATCATATTAGGTTTTGGATTTATAGCTGTTTTTGTGTCTATTGCTTCAAAAGCATCTTCAGATAATTTGTGTGTTCTGAAGAAACTACAAGAGATATCTAAGCCATACTTTCTGTGCAAGAGGGGCTTGTACATCTGCACAACATGTCTTTTAAAGTTTGAACCTATCTTATTGCATTTTTGAGTTATAGCAGTTTTTAAGTTTTTATTGCTCCAAAAGCCTTTTCAGCCCATGAACAGTTGTTTGTGAGTTTCGAAAAAAGCGCAAGAGCTATTCGAACCCTTTTTGCTGGGCAAGTAGGACCTGTAAATCTACACAATATATAGTTTAAAGTTTGAGTCTATCATATTAGGTTTTGGATTTATAGCTGTTTTTGTGTCTATTGCTTCAAAAGCATCTTCAGATAATTTGTGTGTTCTGAAGAAACTACAAGAGATATCTAAGCCATACTTTCTGTGCAAGAGGGGCTTGTACATCTGCACAACATGTCTTTTAAAGTTTGAACCTATCTTATTGCATTTTTGAGTTATAGCAGTTTTTAAGTTTTTATTGCTCCAAAAGCCTTTTCAGCCCATGAACAGTTGTTTGTGAGTTTCGAAAAAAGCGCAAGAGCTATTCGAACCCTTTTTGCTGGGCAAGTAGGACCTGTAAATCTACACAATATATAGTTTAAAGTTTGAGTCTATCATATTAGGTTTTGGATTTATAGCTGTTTTTGTGTCTATTGCTTCAAAAGCATCTTCAGATAATTTGTGTGTTCTGAAGAAACTACAAGAGATATCTAAGCCATACTTTCTGTGCAAGAGGGGCTTGTACATCTGCACAACAAGTCTTTTAAAGTTTGAACCTATCTTATTGCATTTTTGAGTTATAGCAGTTTTTAAGTTTTTATTGCTCCAAAAGCCTTTTCAGCCCATGAACAGTTGTTTGTGAGTTTCGAAAAAAGTGCAAGAGCTATTCGAACCCTTTTTGCTGGGCAAGTAGGACCTGTAAATCTAAACAATATATAGTTTAAAGTTTGAGTCTATCATATTAGGTTTTGGATCTATAGCTGTTTTTGTGTCTATTGCTTCAAAAGCATTTTCAGATAATTTGTGTGTTCTGAAGAAACTACAAGAGATATCTAAGCCATACTTTCTGTGCAAGAGGGGCTTGTACATCTGCACAACATGTCTTTTAAAGTTTGAACCTATCTTATTGCATTTTTGAGTTATAGCAGTTTTTAAGTTTTTATTGCTCCAAAAGCCTTTTCAGCCCATGAACAGTTGTTTGTGAGTTTCGAAAAAAGTGCAAGAGCTATTCGAACCCTTTTTGCTGGGCAAGTAGGACCTGTAAATCTAAACAATATATAGTTTAAAGTTTGAGTCTATCATATTAGGTTTTGGATTTATAGCTGTTTTTGTGTCTATTGCTTCAAAAGCATTTTCAGATAATTTGTGTGTTCTGAAGAAACTACAAGAGATATCTAAGCCATACTTTCTGTGCAAGAGGGGCTTGTACATCTGCACAACATGTCTTTTAAAGTTTGAACTTATCTTATTGCATTTTTGAGTTATAGCAGTTTTTAAGTTTTTATTGCTCCAAAAGCCTTTTCAGCCCATGAACAGTTGTTTGTGAGTTTCGAAAAAAGTGCAAGAGCTATTCAAACCCTTTTTGCTGGGCAAGTAGGACCTGTAAATCTACACAATATATAGTTTAAAGTTTGAGTCTATCATATTAGGTTTTGGATTTATAGATGTTTTTGTGTCTATTGCTTCAAAAGCATTTTCAGATAATTTGTGTGTTCTGAAGAAACTACAAGAGATATCTAAGCCATACTTTCTGTGCAAGAGGGGCTTGTACATCTGCACAACATGTCTTTTAAAGTTTGAACCTATCTTATTGCATTTTTGAGTTATAGCAGTTTTTAAGTTTTTATTGCTCCAAAAGCCTTTTCAGCCCATGAACAGTTGTTTGTGAGTTTCGATAAAAGCGCAAGAGCTATTCGAACCCTTTTTGCTGGGCAAGTAGGACCTGTAAATCTACACAATATATAGTTTAAAGTTTGAGTCTATCATATTAGGTTTTGGATTTATAGCTGTTTTTGTGTCTATTGCTTCAAAAGCATTTTCAGATAATTTGTGTGTTCTGAAGAAACTACAAGAGATATCTAAGCCATACTTTCTGTGCAAGAGGGGCTTGTACATCTGCACAACATGTCTTTTAAAGTTTGAACTTATCTTATTGCATTTTTGAGTTATAGCAGTTTTTAAGTTTTTATTGCTCCAAAAGCCTTTTCAGCCCATGAACAGTTGTTTGTGAGTTTCTATAAAAGTGCAAGAGCTATTCGAACCCTTTTTGCTGGGCAAGTAGGACCTGTAAATCTACACAATATATAGTTTAAAGTTTGAGTCTATCATATTAGGTTTTGGATTTATAGCTGTTTTTGTGTCTATTGCTTCAAAAGCATTTTCAGATAATTTGTGTGTTCTGAAGAAACTACAAGAGATATCTAAGCCATACTTTCTGTGCAAGAGGGGCTTGTACATCTGCACAACATGTCTTTTAAAGTTTGAACCTATCTTATTGCATTTTTGAGTTATAGCAGTTTTTAAGTTTTTATTGCTCCAAAAGCCTTTTCAGCCCATGAACAGTTGTTTGTGAGTTTCGAAAAAAGCGCAAGAGCTATTCGAACCCTTTTTGCTGGGCAAGTAGGACCTGTAAATCTACACAATATATAGTTTAAAGTTTGAGTCTATCATATTAGGTTTTGGATTTATAGCTGTTTTTGTGTCTATTGCTTCAAAAGCATCTTCAGATAATTTGTGTGTTCTGAAGAAACTACAAGAGATATCTAAGCCATACTTTCTGTGCAAGAGGGGCTTGTACATCTGCACAACATGTCTTTTAAAGTTTGAACCTATCTTATTGCATTTTTGAGTTATAGCAGTTTTTAAGTTTTTATTGCTCCAAAAGCCTTTTCAGCCCATGAACAGTTGTTTGTGAGTTTCGAAAAAAGTGCAAGAGCTATTCGAACCCTTTTTGCTGGGCAAGTAGGACCTGTAAATCTACACAATATATAGTTTAAAGTTTGAGTCTATCATATTAGGTTTTGGATTTATAGCTGTTTTTGTGTCTATTGCTTCAAAAGCATTTTCAGATAATTTGTGTGTTCTGAAGAAACTACAAGAGATATCTAAGCCATACTTTCTGTGCAAGAGGGGCTTGTACATCTGCACAACATGTCTTTTAAAGTTTGAACTTATCTTATTGCATTTTTGAGTTATAGCAGTTTTTAAGTTTTTATTGCTCCAAAAGCCTTTTCAGCCCATGAACAGTTGTTTGTGAGTTTCGATAAAAGTGCAAGAGCTATTCGAACCCTTTTTGCTGGGCATGTAGGACCTGTAAATCTACACAATATATAGTTTAAAGTTTGAGTCTATCATATTAGGTTTTGGATTTATAGCTGTTTTTGTGTCTATTGCTTCAAAAGCATTTTCAGATAATTTGTGTGTTCTGAAGAAACTACAAGAGATATCTAAGCCATACTTTCTGTGCAAGAGGGGCTTGTACATCTGCACAACATGTCTTTTAAAGTTTGAACTTATCTTATTGCATTTTTGAGTTATAGCAGTTTTTAAGTTTTTATTGCTCCAAAAGCCTTTTCAGCCCATGAACAGTTGTTTGTGAGTTTCGATAAAAGTGCAAGAGCTATTCGAACCCTTTTTGCTGGGCAAGTAGGACCTGTAAATCTAAACAATATATAGTTTAAAGTTTGAGTCTATCATATTAGGTTTTGGATTTATAGCTGTTTTTGTGTCTATTGCTTCAAAATCATTTTCAGATAATTTGTGTGTTCTGAAGAAACTACAAGAGATATCTAAGCCATACTTTCTGTGCAAGAGGGGCTTGTACATCTGCACAACATGTCTTTTAAAGTTTGAACCTATCTTATTGCATTTTTGAGTTATAGCAGTTTTTAAGTTTTTATTGCTCCAAAAGCCTTTTCAGCCCATGAACAGTTGTTTGTGAGTTTCGAAAAAAGCGCAAGAGCTATTCGAACCCTTTTTGCTGGGCAAGTAGGACCTGTAAATCTAAACAATATATAGTTTAAAGTTTGAGTCTATCATATTAGGTTTTGGATTTATAGCTGTTTTTGTGTCTATTGCTTCAAAAGCATTTTCAGATAATTTGTGTGTTCTGAAGAAACTACAAGAGATATCTAAGCCATACTTTCTGTGCAAGAGGGGCTTGTACATCTGCACAACATGTCTTTTAAAGTTTGAACCTATCTTATTGCATTTTTGAGTTATAGCAGTTTTTAAGTTTTTATTGCTCCAAAAGCCTTTTCAGCCCATGAACAGTTGTTTGTGAGTTTCGAAAAAAGTGCAAGAGCTATTCGAACCCTTTTTGCTGGGCAAGTAGGACCTGTAAATCTACACAATATATAGTTTAAAGTTTGAGTCTATCATATTAGGTTTTGGATTTATAGCTGTTTTTGTGTCTATTGCTTCAAAAGCATATTCAGATAATTTGTGTGTTCTGAAGAAACTACAAGAGATATCTAAGCCATACTTTCTGTGCAAGAGGGGCTTGTACATCTGCACAACATGTCTTTTAAAGTTTGAACCTATCTTATTGCATTTTTGAGTTATAGCAGTTTTTAAGTTTGTTTTGCTCCAAAAGCCTTTTCAGCCCATGAACAGTTGTTTGTGAGTTTCGAAAAAAGTGCAAGAGCTATTCGAACCCTTTTTGCTGGGCAAGTAGGACCTGTAAATCTACACAATATATAGTTTAAAGTTTGAGTCTATCATATTAGGTTTTGGATTTATAGCTGTTTTTGTGTCTATTGCTTCAAAAGCATTTTCAGATAATTTGTGTGTTCTGAAGAAACTACAAGAGATATCTAAGCCATACTTTCTGTGCAAGAGGGGCTTGTATATCTGCACAACATGTCTTTTAAAGTTTGAACCTATCTTATTGCATTTTTGAGTTATAGCAGTTTTTAAGTTTTTATTGCTCCAAAAGCCTTTTCAGCCCATGAACAGTTGTTTGTGAGTTTCGAAAAAAGCGCAAGAGCTATTCGAACCCTTTTTGCTGGGCAAGTAGGACCTGTAAATCTAAACAATATATAGTTTAAAGTTTGAGTCTATCATATTAGGTTTTGGATTTATAGCTGTTTTTGTGTCTATTGCTTCAAAAGCATTTTCAGATAATTTGTGTGTTCTGAAGAAACTACAAGAGATATCTAAGCCATACTTTCTGTGCAAGAGGGGCTTGTACATCTGCACAACATGTCTTTTAAAGTTTGAACCTATCTTATTGCATTTTTGAGTTATAGCAGTTTTTAAGTTTTTATTGCTCCAAAAGCCTTTTCAGCCCATGAACAGTTGTTTGTGAGTTTCGAAAAAAGTGCAAGAGCTATTCGAACCCTTTTTGCTGGGCAAGTAGGACCTGTAAATCTAAACAATATATAGTTTAAAGTTTGAGTCTATCATATTAGGTTTTGGATTTATAGCTGTTTTTGTGTCTATTGCTTCAAAAGCATTTTCAGATAATTTGTGTGTTCTGAAGAAACTACAAGAGATATCTAAGCCATACTTTCTGTGCAAGAGGGGCTTGTACATCTGCACAACATGTCTTTTAAGGTTTGAACTTATCTTTTTTGTATTTTTGAGTTATAGCAGTTTTTAAGTTTTTATTGCTCCAAAAGCCTTTTCAGCCCATGAACAGTTGTTTGTGAGTTTCGATAAAAGCGCAAGAGCTATTCGAACCCTTTTTGCTGGGCAAGTAGGACCTGTAAATCTACACAATATATAGTTTAAAGTTTGAGTCTATCATATTAGGTTTTGGATTTATAGCTGTTTTTGTGTCTATTGCTTCAAAAGCATTTTCAGATAATTTGTGTGTTCTGAAGAAACTACAAGAGATATCTAAGCCATACTTTCTGTGCAAGAGGGGCTTGTACATCTGCACAACATGTCTTTTAAAGTTTGAACCTATCTTATTGCATTTTTGAGTTATAGCAGTTTTTAAGTTTTTATTGCTCCAAAAGCCTTTTCAGCCCATGAACAGTTGTTTGTGAGTTTCGAAAAAAGTGCAAGAGCTATTCGAACCCTTTTTGCTGGGCAAGTAGGACCTGTAAATCTACACAATATATAGTTTAAAGTTTGAGTCTATCATATTAGGTTTTGGATTTATAGCTGTTTTTGTGTCTATTGCTTCAAAAGCATATTCAGATAATTTGTGTGTTCTGAAGAAACTACAAGAGATATCTAAGCCATACTTTCTGTGCAAGAGGGGCTTGTACATCTGCACAACATGTCTTTTAAAGTTTGAACCTATCTTATTGCATTTTTGAGTTATAGCAGTTTTTAAGTTTGTTTTGCTCCAAAAGCCTTTTCAGCCCATGAACAGTTGTTTGTGAGTTTCGAAAAAAGTGCAAGAGCTATTCGAACCCTTTTTGCTGGGCAAGTAGGACCTGTAAATCTACACAATATATAGTTTAAAGTTTGAGTCTATCATATTAGGTTTTGGATTTATAGCTGTTTTTGTGTCTATTGCTTCAAAAGCATTTTCAGATAATTTGTGTGTTCTGAAGAAACTACAAGAGATATCTAAGCCATACTTTCTGTGCAAGAGGGGCTTGTATATCTGCACAACATGTCTTTTAAAGTTTGAACCTATCTTATTGCATTTTTGAGTTATAGCAGTTTTTAAGTTTTTATTGCTCCAAAAGCCTTTTCAGCCCATGAACAGTTGTTTGTGAGTTTCGAAAAAAGCGCAAGAGCTATTCGAACCCTTTTTGCTGGGCAAGTAGGACCTGTAAATCTAAACAATATATAGTTTAAAGTTTGAGTCTATCATATTAGGTTTTGGATTTATAGCTGTTTTTGTGTCTATTGCTTCAAAAGCATTTTCAGATAATTTGTGTGTTCTGAAGAAACTACAAGAGATATCTAAGCCATACTTTCTGTGCAAGAGGGGCTTGTACATCTGCACAACATGTCTTTTAAAGTTTGAACCTATCTTATTGCATTTTTGAGTTATAGCAGTTTTTAAGTTTTTATTGCTCCAAAAGCCTTTTCAGCCCATGAACAGTTGTTTGTGAGTTTCGAAAAAAGTGCAAGAGCTATTCGAACCCTTTTTGCTGGGCAAGTAGGACCTGTAAATCTAAACAATATATAGTTTAAAGTTTGAGTCTATCATATTAGGTTTTGGATTTATAGCTGTTTTTGTGTCTATTGCTTCAAAAGCATTTTCAGATAATTTGTGTGTTCTGAAGAAACTACAAGAGATATCTAAGCCATACTTTCTGTGCAAGAGGGGCTTGTACATCTGCACAACATGTCTTTTAAAGTTTGAACTTATCTTTTTTGTATTTTTGAGTTATAGCAGTTTTTAAGTTTTTATTGCTCCAAAAGCCTTTTCAGCCCATGAACAGTTGTTTGTGAGTTTCGATAAAAGCGCAAGAGCTATTCGAACCCTTTTTGCTGGGCAAGTAGGACCTGTAAATCTACACAATATATAGTTTAAAGTTTGAGTCTATCATATTAGGTTTTGGATTTATAGCTGTTTTTGTGTCTATTGCTTCAAAAGCATTTTCAGATAATTTGTGTGTTCTGAAGAAACTACAAGAGATATCTAAGCCATACTTTCTGTGCAAGAGGGGCTTGTACATCTGCACAACATGTCTTTTAAAGTTTGAACCTATCTTATTGCATTTTTGAGTTATAGCAGTTTTTAAGTTTTTATTGCTCCAAAAGCATTTTCAGCCCATGAACAGTTGTTTGTGAGTTTCGAAAAAAGTGCAAGAGCTATTCGAACCCTTTTTGCTGGGCAAGTAGGAC
>NW_027316382.1:0-17500 GCF_026437365.1 Eucyclogobius newberryi | reverse complement strand
TCTCGCTGAGCTCCTGTCCGCTGTGTCGCTGAGCTCCTGCCCGCTCTGTCGCTGAGCTCCTGCCCTCTCCTGTCGCTGAGCTCCTGCCCGCTCTGTCACATGTGAAGTGTTCAGAGGGAGATAGAGACTGTGTTTGTCCCTCGTGTGAATAATGCCAAAAAGCCAAACCTCAGAAAAAACTGTTTCAGGCTCAGACCAAATAACCTGAAGAAGACCTGGGAGAAGCTTCTGCTTGCCGCCAGAGCCATTGTTGTCCAATGTCGTCCACATAAAATGTGGACGACTGTAACTGCTCACAGCGTGTCCTAAAAATGCCATAAAAAGCTTTCAACTGGTTCAAAATGCAGCAGCAAGATTACTAACAGGAACATAAAAAAGAGAGCACATTACGCCGGTGCTGGAGTCTCTTCACTGGCTCCTGTCCAGTTAAGAATCACATTTAAACTCCTCCTCCTGACTTACAAAGCCATAAATGACATGGCCCCTCCCACCTCAAAGATGCTATAGAACCATATCATCCAAACAGAGCTCTTCACTCTCAAAATGCTGTTCTTCTGGTGGTGCCAAGAGTCTCTAAAATAACAGTAGGAGGTTGGGCCTTCTGGTGGTCCCAAGAGTCTCTAAAAGCACAGTAGGAGGTAGAGCTCCTGTGTTATGGAATCAGCTCTTGTCCATGTTAAAGAGGCCGACACAGTCTCTTCATTTAAGTCCAGTTTTAAAACGTTCCTCTTTGAAATTACTTATGTTCAGGCCAGTGAGGAACAGAAATATGAAGCTACGCTTTCAGCTCCGCTGCCCTAGGAGCAACTCTGGGGGAAGTATGGCAGCTTGAGCTCTATCCTCGGATAAACACGACTTATTCTATCAAACTATATGTACTATTACATTTCCGAACTGGTCCTCCTCCTGAAGAACCGGTTCTCCTCCTGATGAACTGGTTCTCCTCCTGAATGGCTCCAGCTCCACTGTCTCTCTCTCGTCTGTGAGAGTCAGATTTCTCCTTCATGTGGAAGGAGGAGCTAAGGACAGAAGGAGGGTCTAAGGACAGAAGGAGGAGCTAAGGACAGAAGGAGGAGCTAAGGACAGAAGGAGGGTCTAAGGACAGAAGGAGGAGCTAAGGACAGAAGGAGGAGCTAAGGACAGAAGGAGGAGCTAAGGACAGAAGGAGGAGCTAAGGACAGAGGACTCTGGGACACTGCTGTTGTGTTTTTTGGCGTTACAAATATAAAATATATTTAGTTTATTTCAAACATGAACCTCGTGTTATTTTGAGACGATGAAATATTAACAACAATAATAATGATTCTATTTTTATTGTAGAAAAAAGAACGCTCTGGACCAAGTTACTCACAACAGCATTTTATATGATCTATATAAAGGAGAAGGAGCAGGAGCAGGAGCAGGAGGAGGAGGAGGAGGAGCAGGAGGAGGAGGAGGAGGAGCAGGAGGAGGAGGAGGAGGAGCAGGAGCAGGAGGAGGTGCAGGAGGAGCAGGAGCAGGAGGAGGAGGAGGAGGAGGAGGAGCAGGAGCAGGAGGAGGTGCAGGAGGAGCAGGAGGAGGAGGAGGAGGAGGTGCAGGAGCAGGAGGAGGTGCAGGAGGAGCAGGAGGAGGTGCAGGAGCAGGAGGAGCAGGAGGAGCAGCAGGAGGAGGAGCAGGAGGAGCAGGACCAGGAAGAGCAGGAGGAGCAGCAGGAGGAGCAGGAGCAGCAGGAGGAGGTGCAGGAGCAAGAGGAGCAGCAGGAGGAGCAGGAGGAGGAGCAAGAGGAGCAGGAGGAGGAGGAGGAGCAGGAGCAGGAGGAGGAGGAGAGCAGGAGCAGCAGGAGCAGGAGGAGGAGGAGCAGGAGGAGGAGCAGGAGGAGAAGGAGGAGGAGTAGGAGGAGGAGCAGGAGGAGGAGCAGCAGGAGGAGCAGGAGGAGCAGGAGGAGGAGCAGGAGGAGGTGCAGGAGCAGGAGGAGCAGGAGGAGCAGGAGGAGGAGCAGGAGGAGGAGCAGGAGGAGGAGCAGGAGGAGGAGCAGGAGCAGGAGGAGGAGGAGCAGGAGGCGGAGCAGGAGGAGGAACAGGAGGAGGAGCAGGAGGAGGAGGAGCAGGAGGAGGAACAGGAGGAGGAGCAGGAGGAGGAGGAGCAGGAGGAGGAGGAGCAGGAGGAGGAGCAGGAGGAGGAGGAGCAGGAGGAGGAGCAGGAGCATTAGGAGGAGATGTTTATTCACAGAAACAGCATCAATACAAGAGACAAGTCGACATTTGCCTGGAGCTGCTCAGCTCAGATCTGGAGTTTACACCTGTTTCTATAGATAGCCCCGCCTCCTCACGAGAGGCCCGCCTCCTCACGAGAGGCCCGCCTCCTCACGAGAGGCCCGCCTCCTCACGAGAGGCAGATCCACATTTGCCTCTTTTAGTGCTGAGCAGCTCAAGTCCCAGTAAAAGAGTAAAACAATAACCAGCAAACAGAGACCTCCTGTTTCCTTCACCTCCTGTTTCCTTCACCTCCTGTTTCCTTCACCTCCCTTTTTCCTAAACCAGGTCTAAACCAGGAATAAACCAGGTCTAAACCAGGTCTAAACGTGGTGACCTTCTCCAATGACAAATCTCTAAATATATGTAGTTTCTGTTCATTTGTTTCGGTTTGTTGAACTGTAAATCATATGTATTTGTATTTGCAGAAGTAAAGTGATGACATGCACTGATCAGAGGGGGCAGTGTTACACTAGAGCAGCACACGGCCTGCAGGAAGTTATGTGAGAAGAAGAAGAAGGAGGGTCACATGACACACACGTCTCTGCAGCAGGAAGAAGAAGAAGAGCAGGACTTTCACTGAGTCTGGTGAGAACGAGAGTGGGGCTGACACTGCAGCACTCTGACCTCTGACCTCTACACACTACACTTTATGTACACTTTATGTACACTTTTTGTACACTATACACTACACTTCATGTACACAGTCTGTAGAGTCTTTAGCTGCTGTTGCCTCTGTGGTTATTTTGACAAAGAACAAACATTTTGACACGTCATCCTATTACCAAACACTTTAGTCCTGCTTTAGACCTGCTTTAGACCTGCTTTAGTCCTACTTTAGACCTGCTTTAGTCCTACTTTAGACCTGCTTTAGTCCTGGTTTAGTCCTGCTTTAGTCCTGCTTTAGACCTGCTTTAGACCTGCTTTAGTCCTACTTTAGACCTGCTTTAGTCCTACTTTAGACCTGCTTTAGTCCTGCTTTAGTCCTGCTTTAGACCTGCTTTAGTCCTGCTTTAGTCCTGCTTTAGTCCTGCTTTAGTCCTGCTTTAGTCCTACTTTAGACCTGCTTTAGTCCTGCTTTAGACCTGCTTTAGTCCTGCTTTAGACCTGCTTTAGTCCTACTTTAGACCTGCTTTAGTCCTGGTTTAGTCCTACTTTAGACCTGCTTTAGTCCTGGTTTAGACCTGCTTTAGACCTGCTTTAGTCCTGCTTTAGACCTGCTTTAGACCTGCTTTAGTCCTACTTTATACCTGCTTTAGTCCTGGTTTAGTCCTACTTTAGACCTGCTTTAGTCCTGCTTTAGACCTGCTTTAGACCTGCTTTAGTCCTACTTTAGACCTGCTTTAGTCCTGCTTTAGACCTGCTTTAGTCCTGGTTTAGTCCTACTTTAGACCTGCTTTAGTCCTGCTGTAGACCTGCTTTAGACCTGCTTTAGGCCTGCTTTAGTCCTGCTTTAGTCCTGCTTTAGACCTGCTTTAGTCCTGCTTTAGTCCTACTTTAGACCTGCTTTAGTCCTGCTTTAGTCCTGCTTTAGTCCTGCTTTAGACCTGCTTTAGTCCTGCTGTAGACCTGCTTTAGACCTGCTTTAGGCCTGCTTTAGTCCTGCTTTAGTCCTGCTTTAGTCCTGCTTTAGACCTGCTTTAGACCTGCTTTAGACCTGCTTTAGACCTGCTTTAGTCCTGCTTTAGTACTGCTTTAGTCCTGCTTTAGTCCTGCTTTAGACCTGCTTTAGACCTGCTTTAGACCTGCTTTAGACCTGCTTTAGTCCTACTTTAGACCTGCTTTAGTCCTGCTTTAGTCCTGCTTTAGACCTGCTTTAGACCTGCTTTAGACCTGCTTTAGTCCTACTTTAGACCTGCTTTAGTCCTGGTTTAGTCCTGCTTTAGACCTGCTTTAGTCCTGCTTTAGACCTGCTTTAGTCCTGCTTTAGACCTGCTTTAGACCTGCTTTAGTCCTACTTTAGACCTGCTTTAGTCCTGGTTTAGTCCTGCTTTAGACCTGCTTTAGACCTGCTTTAGTCCTGCTTTAGTACTGCTTTAGTCCTGCTTTAGTCCTGCTTTAGACCTGCTTTAGACCTGCTTTAGACCTGCTTTAGTCCTACTTTAGACCTGCTTTAGTCCTGGTTTAGTCCTGCTTTAGACCTGCTTTAGTCCTGCTTTAGTCCTGCTTTAGACCTGCTTTAGTCCTGCTTTAGACCTGCTTTAGTCCTGCTTTAGACCTGCTTTAGACCTGCTTTAGTCCTACTTTAGACCTGCTTTAGACCTGCTTTAGTCCTGCTTTAGACCTGCTTTAGTCCTGCTGTAGACCTGCTTTAGTCCTGGTTTAGTCCTGCTTTAGTCCTGCTTTAGTACTGCTTTAGACCTGCTTTAGACCTGCTTTAGTCCTGCTTTAGACCAGCTTTAGACCTGCTTTAGTCCTGCTTTAGACCAGCTTTAGACCTGCTTTAGTCCTGCTTTAGACCTGCTTTAGTACTGCTTTAGACCTGCTTTAGACCTGCTTTAGTCCTGCTTTAGTCCTGCTTTAGACCTGCTTTAGACCTGCTTTAGACCTGCTTTAGACCTGCTTTAGTCCTGCTTTAGTCCTGCTTTAGTCCTGCTTTAGACCTGCTTTAGACCTGCTTTAGTCCTACTTTAGACCTGCTTTAGTCCTGCTTTAGTCCTGCTTTAGTCCTGCTTTAGACCTGCTTTAGACCTGCTTTAGTCCTACTTTAGACCTGCTTTAGTCCTGCTTTAGACCTGCTTTAGTCCTGCTTTAGACCTGCTTTAGTCCTACTTTAGACCTGCTTTAGTCCTGGTTTAGTCCTACTTTAGACCTGCTTTAGTCCTGGTTTAGACCTGCTTTAGACCTGCTTTAGTCCTGCTTTAGACCTGCTTTAGACCTGCTTTAGACCTGCTTTAGTCCTACTTTATACCTGCTTTAGTCCTGGTTTAGTCCTACTTTAGACCTGCTTTAGTCCTGCTTTAGACCTGCTTTAGACCTGCTTTAGTCCTACTTTAGACCTGCTTTAGTCCTGCTTTAGACCTGCTTTAGTCCTGGTTTAGTCCTACTTTAGACCTGCTTTAGTCCTGCTTTAGTCCTGCTTTAGACCTGCTTTAGTCCTGCTTTAGACCTGCTTTAGACCTGCTTTAGTCCTGCTTTAGACCTGCTTTAGTCCTGCTTTAGACCTGCTTTAGACCTGCTTTAGTCCTGCTTTAGACCTGCTTTAGACCTGCTTTAGACCTGCTTTAGTCCTGCTTTAGTACTGCTTTAGTCCTGCTTTAGTCCTGCTTTAGACCTGCTTTAGACCTGCTTTAGACCTGCTTTAGACCTGCTTTAGTCCTACTTTAGACCTGCTTTAGTCCTGCTTTAGACCTGCTTTAGACCTGCTTTAGACCTGCTTTAGTCCTACTTTAGACCTGCTTTAGTCCTGGTTTAGTCCTGCTTTAGACCTGCTTTAGTCCTGCTTTAGACCTGCTTTAGTCCTGCTTTAGACCTGCTTTAGACCTGCTTTAGTCCTACTTTAGACCTGCTTTAGTCCTGGTTTAGTCCTGCTTTAGACCTGCTTTAGACCTGCTTTAGTCCTGCTTTAGTACTGCTTTAGTCCTGCTTTAGACCTGCTTTAGTCCTGTTTTAGACCTGCTTTAGACCTGCTTTAGTCCTACTTTAGACCTGCTTTAGTCCTGGTTTAGACCTGCTTTAGTCCTACTTTAGACCTGCTTTAGTCCTGGTTTAGTCCTGCTTTAGACCTGCTTTAGTCCTGCTTTAGTCCTGCTTTAGACCTGCTTTAGTCCTGCTTTAGACCTGCTTTAGACCTGCTTTAGTCCTACTTTAGACCTGCTTTAGACCTGCTTTAGTCCTGCTTTAGACCTGCTTTAGTCCTGCTGTAGACCTGCTTTAGACCTGCTTTAGTCCTGGTTTAGTCCTGCTTTAGTCCTGCTTTAGTACTGCTTTAGACCTGCTTTAGACCTGCTTTAGTCCTGCTTTAGACCAGCTTTAGTCCTGCTTTAGTCCTGCTTTAGTCCTGCTTTAGTCCTGCTTTAGACCTGCTTTAGACCTGCTTTAGTCCTGCTTTAGTCCTGCTTTAGTCCTGCTTTAGACCTGCTTTAGACCTGCTTTAGTCCTGCTTTAGACCTGCTTTAGTCCTGCTTTAGTCCTGCTTTAGTCCTGCTTTAGACCTGCTTTAGACCTGCTTTAGTCCTGCTTTAGACCTGCTTTAGTCCTGCTTTAGACCTGCTTTAGACCAGCTTTAGTCCTGCTTTAGACCTGCTTTAGTCCTGCTTTAGACCTGCTTTAGTCCTGCTGTAGACCTGCTTTAGACCTGCTTTAGGCCTGCTTTAGTCCTGCTTTAGTCCTGCTTTAGTCCTGCTTTAGACCTGCTTTAGACCTGCTTTAGACCTGCTTTAGTCCTGCTTTAGTCCTGCTTTAGTCCTGCTTTAGACCTGCTTTAGTTCTGCTTTAGACCTGCTTTAGTCCTGCTTTAGTACTGCTTTAGTCCTGCTTTAGTCCTGCTTTAGACCTGCTTTAGTCCTGCTTTAGTCCTGCTTTAGTCCTGCTTTAGACCTGCTTTAGTCCTGCTTTAGACCTGCTTTAGACCTGCTTTAGTCCTGCTTTAGTCCTGCTTTAGTCCTGCTTTAGTCCTGCTTTAGACCTGCTTTAGACCTGCTTTAGTCCTGCTTTAGACCTGCTTTAGTTCTGCTTTAGACCTGCTTTAGTCCTGCTTTAGACCTGCTTTAGACCTGCTTTAGTCCTGCTTTAGTCCTGCTTTAGTCCTGCTTTAGACCTGCTTTAGTCCTGCTTTAGACCTGCTTTAGTCCTACTTTAGACCTGCTTTAGTCCTGCTTTAGACCTGCTTTAGACCTGCTTTAGTCCTGCTTTAGTCCTACTTTAGTCCTGCTTTAGTCCTGCTTTAGACCTGCTTTAGTCCTGCTTTAGACCTGCTTTAGACCTGCTTTAGACCTGCTTTAGTTCTGCTTTAGACCTGCTTTAGTTCTGCTTTAGTTCTGCTTTAGACCTGCTTTAGTCCTGCTTTAGACCTGCTTTAGTTCTGCTTTAGACCTGCTTTAGACCTGCTTTAGTCCTGCTTTAGTCCTGCTTTAGTCCTGCTTTAGTCCTGCTTTAGTCCTGCTTTAGACCTGCTTTAGTCCTGCTTTAGACCAGCTTTAGTCCTGCTTTAGACCTGCTTTAGACCTGCTTTAGTCCTGCTTTAGACCTGCTTTAGTCCTGCTGTAGACCTGCTTTAGACCTGCTTTAGTCCTGCTTTAGTCCTGCTTTAGACCTGCTTTAGTCCTGCTTTAGTCCTGCTTTAGTCCTGCTTTAGACCTGCTTTAGTCCTGCTTTAGACCAGCTTTAGTCCTGCTTTAGTCCTGCTTTAGACCTGCTTTAGTCCTGCTTTAGACCTGCTTTAGACCTGCTTTAGTCCTGCTTTAGACCAGCTTTAGTCCTGCTTTAGTCCTGCTTTAGTCCTGCTTTAGTCCTGCTTTAGTACTGCTTTAGACCTGCTTTAGACCTGCTTTAGTCCTGCTTTAGTCCTGCTTTAGACCTGCTTTAGTCCTGCTTTAGACCAGCTTTAGTCCTGCTTTAGTCCTGCTTTAGTCCTGCTTTAGTCCTGCTTTAGACCTGCTTTAGTCCTGCTTTAGACCAGCTTTAGTCCTGCTTTAGTCCTGCTTTAGACCAGCTTTAGTCCTGCTTTAGACCTGCTTTAGACCTGCTTTAGACCTGCTTTAGACCTGCTTTAGACCTGCTTTAGACCTGCTTTAGACCTGCTTTAGACCTGCTTTAGTACTGCTTTAGTCCTGGATTAGTACTGCTTTAGTCCTGCTTTAGACCTGCTTTAGACCTGCTTTAGTCCTGCTTTAGTCCTGCTTTAGTCCTGCTTTAGTCCTGCTTTAGTCCTGCTTTAGACCTGCTTTAGTCCTGGTTTAGTCCTGCTTTAGTCCTGCTTTAGACCTGCTTTAGTCCAGCTTTAGTCCTGCTTTAGTCCTGCTTTAGTCCTGCTTTAGTCCTGCTTTAGACCTGCTTTAGTCCTGCTTTAGACCTGCTTTAGACCAGCTTTAGTCCTGCTTTAGTCCTGCTTTAGTCCTGCTTTAGACCTGCTTTAGTCCTGCTTTAGACCTGCTTTAGTCCTGCTTTAGTCCTGGTTTAGACCTGCTTTAGACCTGGTTTAGTCCTGCTTTAGTCCTGCTTTAGTCCTGCTTTAGTCCTGCTTTAGTCCTGCTTTAGTCCTGCTTTAGACCTGCTTTAGACCTGCTTTAGACCTGCTTTAGACCACATTTAGTCCTGCTTTAGACTTGGTTTAGACCTGATTTAGTCCTGCTTTAGACCTGCTTTAGACCACATTTAGTCCTGCTTTAGACCACATTTAGTCCTGCTTTAGACCTGGTTTGGACCATGTTTAGACCCGGGTTAGACCAAGTTTAATTTTTAATTTAAATTTTTTTATTTGTCCTTGTTTTAAAGTTTTACACAAAATATTTTTACATGTTACAAAAACAGATTCTTGACAGAAATACTTTTAAATACTTTTAAATACTTTTAAATACTGTTTTAAACTAAGTCCAACAAAAGTAACAAACTGTCCACAAATAGTGAGCGAGTACTTTCTTAATCCTGTTTTCAATGGGATTTAGCTGCACATGAAGCTAACTAGCCACATGCTAACGAGGCTGTCGACGCCCTCGGAGCTTCTCTAAAGGAAAGCCACGCCTCCACTCGAGGCGTTCAAAACCCCGAGCAGCGGCTCTACTCTGAGCTCCTCTGATGTTCTTATTTACCACATGGTCCACACCTGCCACACCTGCCACACCTGCCACACCACATGGTCCACACACAAAGGCGTCCTGAGGTCGGGCTTGTGTCTTTGTCGCTCCTTGGGGCATAAAGCTGATGTTTGTGCTTCAGGTTCTGTGAGGAACATGGCTCCACAGAAGAGGAAGCGGGAGCCCGGCCCCAGCTCAGAACAGAAGGCCAAACCTGGAGAGGTGTCATGTGACTTCTGCTCCGAGCCCAAGATGAAGGCCCTGAAGTCCTGCCTGATCTGTCTGTCCTCGTTCTGTGAGACCCACCTCCAGCCTCATCTCACAGTCTCTGGGCTGAAGAGACACCAGCTGATGGAGCCTGTGGAGAACCTGGAAGACAGGATGTGTCCCACACACCAGCGCCCCCTGGAGCTCTTCTGTAGAACTGACCAGTGTGGTGTCTGTACCTTGTGTGGCCTTCTAGAGCACAAGAACCATGAGTTGGTGTCTCTGGAGGAGGCGTGTGAGGCGTGTTCTTCTTCTCTGCTGCACACTCAGGCTCAGAGGCAGCAGATGGTGGAGCAGAGGAGGCTGAAGGTCCAGGAGATCCAGCGCTGTGTGGAGCTCAGTGACACAGAGTTTGACAGAGAGAGATCTGTGGGGCTGCAGGTCTTCTCTGACCTCATGCAGTCTGTTCAGAGGCGTCTGGACCAGTTCTTAGAGGAGCTGCAGGAGAAGCAGAGCCGGAGCCACAAACGAGCCCAGGAGCTGGTGCAGCAGCTGGAACAGGAGATCTGTGAGCTGGAGAAGAGCATCACTGAGGCAGAGCGGCTCTCACAGGCTCATGACCCTCTCCACTTTCTACAGCGCTGCCCTGCACTCACGCCCCCTGCTGGGCTGAAGGAGTGGAGCAGAGTGAGCTTTGAGCCGGACACGTGTGAGGGCAGCACGGCCCGGGCTCTGACCGAGCTGGACAAAAGTCTCTCTGAGGGGTTTAGACAGCAGTTTCAGGCCGAGCTGAGGAGAGTGCAGCAGTTTGCGGTGGACGTCACTCTGGACCCCGACACGGCTCATCCTAAACTGGTTTTGTCTGAGGACTTAAAGCAGGTTCATCACAGTGACCAGAAGAGGGCGCTCCCACACAGTCGGCGGAGGTTCTCTCAGTGCTGCTGCGTGCTGGGGCGGCAGGGCGTCTCCTCGGGCAGGTTCTACTTTGAGGTTCAGGTGGGGGGGAAGACAGAATGGGACCTGGGGGTGGTCCGAGGGTCCATCAACACGCAGGGAAAGATCGCCCTGAAACCAACGAACGGGCAGTGGGTGATCTGGCTGAGGGGCGGGGCGCAGTACAGGGCTCTGGCAGGTCGCCCTGTGGTCCTGACCCCACGGCGAGCTCCTCAGAAGGTCGGGGTGTTTGTGGACCATCGTGAGGGCATCGTCTCCTTTTATGATGCGGATTGGGCAGATCTTCTCTACTCCTTCACTGACTGCAGCTTTGAGGAGAGTCTGCTGCCGTTCTTCAGCCCCTGCAACAACGACAGGGGAAAGAACTCCACCCCTCTGGTCCTAACTCCCGTCTGTAAGTCTGAGTTAGTCAAGCCTGAGCCAGAGGAGCAATGCCTTAAAACTGACCACATGGACCAACAGACTGTGTAACTCTTCAAGGACCTAACCAGCCTCTGTCAGGAGCACGGTACAGGGTCTGGGAGCCTTCTTCAAGGACCTAACCAGCCTCTGTCAGGAGCACGGTACAGGGTCTGGGAGCCTTCTTCAAGGACCTAACCAGCCTCTGTCAGGAGCGCGGTACAGGGTCTGGGAGCCTTCTTCAAGGACCTAACCAGCCTCTGTCAGGAGCACGGTACAGGGTCTGGGAGCCTTCTTCAAGGACCTAACCAGCCTCTGTCAGGAGCGCGGTACAGGGTCTGGGAGCCTTCTTCAAGGACCTAACCAGCCTCTGTCAGGAGCGCGGTACAGGGTCTGGGAGCCTTCTGATCCAGGTCTGGAGCATCTCTGAAGGATTAGCTTGCTTTATTCTACTGCATGTTTACAGAGGAAAATAGGACATGCAAATGTATAAACCAGAGGTATCAAAGTCATTTTGGGGCCAAAATCTGATACTCAGGGCGTGTCAGGCCAAACAGAATGTAAAATGTGTGTTAGAAAATAAATATCTTTATATAGACCAGAAATAGTTCTTTGTGACTTCTGTTGCACAAATCTGCAGCAGGTGAGAGTCATATTCACGCTGCTGATCTGTCCAGGTTTGCACTTGTTTACATGTTTTCCTCTCAGAGCATCATCACTGAAGTTTGTTTTCTTGTTGTTAGCTCCACATTATTTCCACGTTAGCTCCACAATAGCTCCACGTTAGCTCCAAGTTTGCTCCACGTTAGCTCTAACATCCACAAAACCGTCTCCTTTCTTTCTTCTCTTTGTTTCTCAAAACCACACATCTCTTTTCCGCTCAGACTTCTCGAGATAAATCTGTAAAGTTGTGTGTGAGCCAGCACACTGGAGATGCTCCAGCAGCACACACAGCAGCACTGAGCAGCACACACAGCAGCACTGAGCAGCACACACAGCAGCACTGAGCAGCACACACAGCAGCACTGAGCAGCACACACAGCAGCACTGAGCAGCACACACAGCAGCACTGAGCAGCACACACAGCAGCACTGAGCAGCAGGGGAGGGTAAGCTGCTGTGAAGGTCTGTGGGACTTGTAGTTCTAACAATCAAAACAATATGTATCTATCATAAATTAATAAATATAAATCAGAAATGTTTTGCGGGCCAGATTAAAATGTCTAGTGAGCCGAATTCAGCCCGCGGGCCGTATAGTTGACACCCTTTATAAACAATGTTCCACATGATTGACCTTTGCCCTAAACTTGTGCAGCTTTTGTTGCTTCAGATCAATGCTGAGAACTTAAAATAAAACATTATGTATTTAAATTGTGTTTTTTCTTGTCACAAAAAAGTGGTAGTTTAAAGTCAGATTTAAATTACCGTTAATATTCAAACTCTAAGAAAAAGATGTTCTATTTATTTAAAGATAAACCATGTTTTATTGGCGTCATTATTGATACTCCTCCTGGGTCCGGCTGGTCAAAATATGATCTTTTGTATTCTATTTCTTTAACTTCCAGAAGGATTTTCATGTGATGGAAACTGAAAGATGAACGATTAAACTAAAACAAGAATCCTGTGTTTTTCAGAACCAAGATCTGAACTGACCAATCAATCAATCAATCAGTTTAACTATTTATCCTCGATGGACTCACTGTATGGACACGATCTCTTTAGTCACAATAACAGTCTCATCTCAAATCTGACCTCGATGAGACTCTCAAGCGGTCAGAGACTCTCAAGCGGTCAGAGACTCTCAAGCGGTCAGAGACTCTCAAACGGTCAGAGACTCTCAAACGGTCAGAGACTCAAACGGTCAGAGACTCTCAAACGGTCAGAGACTCAAACGGTCAGAGACTCTCAAACGGTCAGAGACTCAAACGGTCAGAGACTCTCAAGCGGTCAGAGACTCTCAAGCGGTCAGAGACTCTCAAACGGTCAGAGACTCTCAAGCGGTCAGAGACTCTCAAACGGTCAGAGACTCTCAAACGGTCAGAGACTCTCAAGCGGTCAGAGACTCTCAAGCGGTCAGAGACTCTCAAACGGTCAGAGACTCAAACGGTCAGAGACTCTCAAACGGTCAGAGACTCTCAAACGGTCAGAGACTCTCAAACGGTCAGAGACTCAAACGGTCAGAGACTCAAACGGTCAGAGACTCTCAAACGGTCAGAGACTCTCAAGCGGTCAGAGACTCTCAAACGGTCAGAGACTCAAACGGTCAGAGACTCAAACGGTCAGAGACTCAAACGGTCAGAGACTCTCAAGCGGTCAGAGACTCTCAAACCACAAACCTGTGATAACAGTGAAGCAAACACTGGACAAAGTAATGGTCTGAGGACAAGTTTAAAAGTCAATAACTGCAAATTAAAGCCGTCTAAACCCCCCCGCCTGACCACGCCCCCGCCTGACCACGCCCCCGCCTGACCACGCCCCCGCCTGACCATCCCCCCGCCTGACCACGCCCCCGCCTGACCACGCCCCTGCCTGACCATCCCCCCGCCTGACCATGCCCCCGCCTGACCACGCCCCGCCTGACCATCCCTGCCTGACCACGCCCCCGCCTGAACACGCCCCCGCCTGAACACGCCCCCGCCTGACCATTCCCCCGCCTGACCATCCCCCCGCCTGACCACGCCCCCGCCTGACCATCCCCCCGCCTGACCATCCCCCCGCCTGACCACGCCCCCGCCTGACCATCCCCCCGCCTGACCATCCCCCCGCCTGACCACGCCCCCGCCTGACCACCCCCCTGCCTGACCATCCCTGCCTGACCACGCCCCCGCCTGACCACGCCCCCGCCTGACCATCCCCCCGCCTGACCATCCCCCCGCCTGACCATCCCCCCGCCTGACCACGCCCCCGCCTGACCACGATGATCCGTACATTTTCAGTCACTTTAGAACTTATTTTCTCAGCCCTGTGTTAATTAATACAACCGGAAGAAGGATGAGGTCGTGCAGCGTTGCCATGACGACTTCTGGAATAAGAATAGATCTGATTTGTACAGGAAACGTGCCTGTTCTAGAGGTCAAACGGTACGAGATAGGACACAGGGCCCGTTGAGTTTTTTGCTTCTTTTGATGCAAATGTCATGGCAATCGGACACTTTTGGGACTTTAATTTAAACTGTAGGGGGCGCTATAGTCGTTACTGGCCATGTGCTCTTCACTCTTTTCTGTTTATTTTCCACTGCGGCACCAGTGGTTACAAGTTCAGCTTTTTAGCCTGATGAAGGCTGAGTAATGGTAAATGAAGGCGCGGCATGTGGCGACCGCGCGGAATATCAACAAAATGGGCTGATTATTAAATTTCAACGTCTCTTGGAGGAAAAACCTGTGACAAAAAAGTGGGGGCTTCATAAAGTGGGCACAGACTGGAGCAGGTGGAGTTGTTTTCATAAAGTTGCCCCGAGCTCCTGGCGTCATTTAATAAACTGTTCGAGATGTTGTCATATGTTTGTACCAGAGACTTCCACCATCCAGATTTCTAACTCTGACCTTAAATTAATAACTTCAAATCATTCAGCCATCTGCTTTAGCGTGCCCGGGGTCGGCTGAAGGAAAGTCATTTAGTTGGCGTCAATCTGGCGAGCTCCTTCAATCTGGCAAACTTGTTAAATGTGGCGAGCTTGTTCAATGTGGCAAGCTCCTTCAATGTGGCGAGCTCCTTCAATGTGGCGAGCTCCTTCAATCTGGCGAGCCCCTTCAATGTGGCGAGCTCCTTCAATGTGGCGAGCTCCTTCAATGTGGCGAGCTCCTTCAATGTGGCGAGCTCCTTCAATGTGGCGAGCTCCTTCAATGTAGCGAGCTCCTTCAATGTGGCGAGCTCCTTCAATCTGGCGAGTTCCCTCAATCTGCGAGCTCCGTCAATGTGGCGAGCTCTTTCATTCTGGCGAGCTCGCTTAATCTGGCGAGCTCCTTCAATCTGGCGAGCGCAGGTGCCGATCTTTATTTGATCTGAAGCTCATATTTGTACTCTTACATTAGCCTGGCGCAGGAGGCACTCTGCCGTCTACAAGTCCCTCTGCGACAAACGCAAACGCTGCCGGCTTTGACTGGAAGTAAAATCACTGAGAAAAACATTTGAACAGCGATCTGAACCCTGTAACGGGCCAGTCACAGGTTTAATGCTCTTTATTTTACACAGGAATGGCTGAAATACAGGCGGTCAACTCTCCCCCCCTCTCTCTCCCTCCACTCTCTCCCCCCTCTCTCTCCCCCTTATGGATCCACAGGTTTACAGTTTACATGTTCTCTCACAGCTGCAGCTCCAGTGGATCTCAGGCTGCTGCGAAGCGTGAAGCAACACAACGCTAACAACAGCAGTGTAAGAGCTGTGTTTGAGACGCAGAGGACGGAAAACAAGCTGAGTCTGGAGAGAGGGGGAGAGAGAGGAGGGGGGGAGAGAGAGAGCAGAGAGAGAGAGAGGAGGGGGGGAGAGAGAGAGGAGGGGGGAGAGAGAGGAGAGAGAGAGAGAGAGGAGGGGGGGAGAGAGAGAGGAGGGGGAGAGAGAGGAGGGAGAGAGAGAGGAGGGGGGGAGAGAGAGGAGGGGGAGAGAGAGGAGGGAGAGAGAGAGGAGGGGGGGAGAGAGAGGAGGGGGAGAGAGAGAGGAGAGGGAGAGAGAGAGAGGAGGGGGGGAGAGAGAGGGGAGAGAGAGAGAGGAGAGAGAGAGAGAGGAGGGGGGGAGAGAGGAGGGGGGAGAGAGAGGAGGGGGAGAGAGAGGAGGGGGAGAGAGAGAGGAGGGGGGGAGAGAGAGAGGAGAGAGAGAGAGAGAGGAGGGGGGGAGAGAGAGAGCAGAGAGAGAGAGAGAGGAGGGAGAGAGAGAGGAGGGGGGGAGAGAGAGAGGAGAGAGAGAGAGAGGAGGGGGGAGAGAGAGAGGAGGGGGGAGAGAGAGGAGGGAGAGAGAGAGGAGGGGGGAGAGAGAGGAGGGGGAGAGGGAGAGGAGGGGGAGAGAGAGAGGAGAGCGAGAGAGAGGAGGGGGGAGAGAGAGAGGAGAGAGAGGAGGGGGAGAGAGAGGAGGGGGGAGAGAGAGAGGAGAGAGAGAGAGGAGGGGGAGAGAGAGAGGAGAGAGAGGAGGGGGAGAGAGAGAGAGGAGGGGGAGAGAGGAGGGAGAGAGAGGAGGGTGAGAGAGAGAGAGGAGGGGGGAGAGGAGGGGAGAGAGAGAGAGATGGGGAGAGAGGAGGGGGAGAGAGGAGGGGGGAGAGAGAGAGGAGGGGGAGAGAGAGGAGGGGGGAGAGGAGGGGGGAGAGAGAGAGGAGGGGGGGAGAGAGGAGGGGGAGAGAGAGGAGGGGGAGAGAGAGAGGAGGGGGGGAGAGAGGAGGGGGAGAGGGAGAGGAGGGGAGAGAGAGGAGGGGAGAGAGAGGAGGGGGAGAGAGGAGGGGGAGAGAGGGGAGAGAGAGGGGGAGGGGGAGGGGGAGAGAGAGGAGGGGGAGAGAGGAGGGGGGAGAGGAGGGGGAGAGAGAGAGGAGGGAGAGGAGAGGAGGGGGAGAGAGAGAGGAGAGCGAGAGAGAGGAGGGGGGAGAGAGAGGAGGGGGAGGAGAGAGGAGGGGGGAGAGAGAGAGGAGAGAGAGAGAAGAGGGGGGAGAGAGAGAGGAGAGAGAGGAGGGGGAGAGAGAGAGAGGAGGGGAGAGAGGAGGGAGAGAGAGGAGGGTGAGAGAGAGAGAGGAGGGGGGAGAGGAGGGGGAGAGAGAGAGGAGGGGGGAGAGAGAGAGATGGTGAGAGAGGAGGGGGAGAGAGGAGGGGGAGAGGAGGGGGGAGAGAGAGAGGAGAGGAGAGGAGGGGGAGAGAGAGGAGGGGGGAGAGAGAGAGCAGAGAGAGAGAGAGGAGGGGGGGGAGAGAGAGAGGAGGGGGGAGAGAGAGGAGAGAGAGAGAGAGAGAGGAGGGGGGAGAGAGAGAGGAGGGGGGAGAGAGAGGAGGGAGGAGAGAGAGGAGGGGGGGAGGAGAGAGGAGGGGGAGAGAGAGAGGAGAGGGAGAGAGAGAGAGGAGAGAGAGGGGAGAGAGAGAGAGGAGAGAGAGAGGAGGGGGGGAGAGAGAGAGAGGAGAAGAGAGAGGAGGGGAGAGAGAGAGGAGGGGGGAGAGAGAGAGGAGGGGGAGAGAGAGGAGGGGGGAGAGAGGAGGGGGAGAGAGAGGAGGGGAGAGAGAGAGGAGGGGGGGAGAGAGAGGAGAGAGAGAGAGAGAGAGAGGAGGGGGGGAGAGAGGAGCAGAGAGAGAGAGAGAGGAGGGAGAGAGAGCGGAGGGGGGGGAGAGAGAGAGGAGAGAGAGAGAGAGGAGGGGGGAGAGAGAGAGGAGGGGGAGGAGAGAGAGGATGGAGAGAGAGAGGAGGGGAGAGAGAGGAGGGGAGAGGGAGAGGAGGGGAGAGGGAGAGAGGGGGAGAGAGAGAGGAGAGCGAGAGAGAGGGGGGAGAGAGAGAGGGAGAGAGGAGAGAGAGGGAGGGGGAGAGAGAGGAGGGGAGAGAGAGAGAGGAGAGAGAGAGAGGGGAGAGAGAGAGAGGAGGGAGAGAGAGGAGGGAGGAGAGGGGAGGAGAGGGGAGAGGAGGGGGAGAGAGAGGATGGGGGGAGAGAGGAGGGAGAGAGGAGGGGGAGAGGGAGAGGAGGGGGAGAGAGAGGAGGGGGAGAGAGAGGAGGGGAGAGAGGAGGGGGGAGAGGAGGGGGAGAGAGAGAGGAGGGGGAGAGAGAGAGGAGGGAGAGAGAGAGGAGAGGAGGGGAGAGGAGAGAGATGGGGAGAGAGAGAGGAGAGCGAGGAGGGGGAGAGAGAGAGAGGAGGGGGAGAGAGGAGGGAGAGAGAGGGAGGGAGAGAGAGAGAGGAGGAGGGGGAGAGGAGGGGAGAGAGAGGAGGGGAGAGAGAGAGGAGGAGGAGGAGGGGAGAGGAGGGGGAGAGAGAGAGAGGAGGGGAGGGGAGAGAGAGGGAGAGAGGGGACGAGGAGGGTGAGAGAG
>NW_027316381.1:20000-23591 GCF_026437365.1 Eucyclogobius newberryi | reverse complement strand
TTGAAACTTATTGAAAATATGATATAAATAAGGCCAAAATACACTTAGTTTCAATTTTAAATGAGAATTATTTTATTTATTTGTTTAAAAGTTGTCACATGAAGAAAACACACACAATTTTGTCTAAACTCAGTCTATTTATGAAAACTTGTTACCTGTGTGTTATGATCTCATTGCATTTATCTAGAAATTAAACATTTGTAAATACACATTATTTAATTAGCACTTTAGTATTCATCTATCCAATGATTTAAAAAACTAAAATTACACCTGATTTTATCTTCACAGCCCATCTCTACTCACGACACTTAAATAAGAGTTAATTTATTACAAAAAGAGACAACATGATATAATACGGCAACAAACACTGTTATAGAGCTAATTGTTCATTTGTCACACTTTATAATATTATACTTTTAAATAAAGCATGAACAAAGACTTACTTTAATGAGCAAATTGTTTAATAACATTGATTCAGGCTTAGTAACGACTTAATACCTTAACTCAATTAATTAAGTAGCTACTAAGCCTTAATAAACTATTTGTTCATTATGAATTAAGTCTTTGTTCATGCTTTATTAAGGATAATTAAGCTGTAGTGATAATACAGACTAAATCTACAGGCCAAATCTGACACTGTAGCTACACATTATAAAGCGTTAATAAAGGCTTTATAAAAACAGTATTAGCATGTTTTAAAAGCAGTGTGTTATGTATTGTCTTTCCAAAATGTCTCTTTAAATACAAATTGTTAGAAACGACTTAATACCTGGTTACTAAGCCTTAATAAATGATTTGTTCATTAGGAATTAAGTCTTTGTTCATGCTTTATTAAGGATAATTAAGCTGTAGTTATAATAAAGACTAAATCCACAGGCCAAATCTGATTAGCTTGTTAAGCTGTTTATAACTACACATTATAAAGTGTTAATTAAGGGTTAGTAACAAGTTCATTCATGACAAAAACAATATAAGCATGTTTTAGCATGTTTGTTCATTATGGATTAAATCTTTGTTCATGCTTTGTTAAGGATAATTAAGCTGTAGTGATAATAAAGACTAAATCTACAGGCCAAATCTGATTCATTACACTGTAGCTACACATTATAAAGCGTTAATAAAGGGTTAGTAACAAGTTAATTCATCACAAAAACAGTATTTGCATGTTTTAAAAGCTCTGTGTTCTGTATTGTCTCTCCAAAACGTCTCTTTAAACACGCTTCACATTTCAAGGCGTTAAACACTCCAGATTTGAGAAAGGGCCGGACTCGAGAAGAAGAAACGCCCGCGTCGAACCGTCGCCGCGACCGCAGAGCGAGCGGGCGCCATGTTGGAAACTCAGTGTGTGTGTGTGTGTGTGTGTGTGTGAGAGGGAAAGCACCTGGAGACGTCATATCACCGACGCACATCTCCCTTGTCGTTAGAAGTGGGCGATATATTGCATTTTACATAATATTGTGAGCGTTTTTTGACGTTTTTTGACGACGTGCACAATTCAATGATCACGTTTATCGTTTATAGTGAATAAAATGCTGTAAAAAAAAGAGAGCAGATTCTAAATAAAAATGCAATAAAAGTGATGTAAAGTTTCAAAAAAGAGTGATAAGTTGATATTTCTGCACTTTTCTGATACATTTGACACTCATTTCACATTTGTCTGATGAATTCCAACACGTTTTGGTTGGATTTACCCATTTTTGTCGCCTAATTTGTACTATTTGGCTTGAATTAATTAAATAGAACAGCAAACACAACCGTAAACGCATTAAAATATCAGAAGAATCAGCAATATTAAGAAAAATGTTCAAAGAGTTTAAAGTTTCCTTGACTCTTTTGCACTTTGTTGGTCGGATTTTGAGGTCAGAAATGTTCTCAACAGTTCTTCACTTCAGTTTTCGTCACTTCAGTTTTCGTTTTAAGCCGTTCTTGACACGTTTGTCGCACAAAAAGAGCTCAAATAATTCATTATAAGATGTCTTTGTGCAGTTCTGGCCTCTTTTATAATCTGCAACTATCACTCGTCACCGCCATTCGAGATGTACTATTTTTGAAACTCTGACACACTTTTACGACATGTTTTTTACAGTCCTTTTTTTTCATTACAGCATTTTAACCAAATCAGGAAGTGGCTTTTACCTGCAGCCGAGACGTGCAAAGCGTGTACAGTACGACAAATGCTCTGGTCGCCCACAGCCTCGTTTTATTGATAACATTTCAACTTCAACACGATTTCAGTTCAAATTGACGAGCGAAACGTGCAAATTGTACTCGTCGTGTTCGTTAGAGACTGGCAACGTTCGACCGCGAGGCACGTGGAGGCGGAGTTATACGTTAAAGCAGTTGTACTTGGATTACTAGACAATCAAACGGCACAAACGCTGCAAAATGTGTCCAAAAAACACAGATTTTCACCCATTTGAGCTTGAATTTTCCCAAAATACAAACGCTATTATCGTCCCAGTCATTATCGATAAATAAAATGTCTATAATGTGATTAGAAGTGGAGAGAATGTGTGTATTCAATTTTATAAATACAGAATATGTCCCAAAAAACACAGATTTTGACCCATTTGAGCTTGAATTTTCCAAAATACAAACGCTATTATCGTCCTAGTCATTATCGATAAATAAAATGTCTAAAATGTGATTAGAAGTGGAAAAAATGTGTGCGTTTAACATTAAAAATACAGAATGCACAGAATATGTCAAAAAAAACACAGATTTTCACTCATTTGAGCTTGAATTTTCCAAAATACAAACGCTATTAAGTCTAAAATATGATTAGAAGTGGAGAAAATGTGATTATTCAACATTATAAATACAGACAAATGCAAGAAAAGATATTCAAACAAAAAAGTCAAGCTGTTTCTGTGTTTGTGACAGAAAAGTGAAGTTATTCCCGTGTTATTTCGTGCAAGAACGGGCCAAATTAAACGCCAGCACGAGTCAAACGGTCGCAATTAGCAAAACGCAACGGCTGCAAGTGTTTTGGCCGCACGGTTTCCTCTGCAAACCACCACGTATCCTGTCTGTGTACGAGCTCTGCAGATTACAGCTTCAAACTCCATTTCGACGCGATGGAAAAGGCCAGAGTGATCATGAAATGTGCTTTTTTTACACGACAGGACGACATTTTCAAAGCTAAATATGACACTGGCTCTGATATAGTCGCAGCACAGTCTAAAACGATTTAAAAAAAGATGAAATGTTGTCATATTTATGTGCTTTTTTCAGTCAAATAAGTTTCTAGTTTTGACATTAGTTTTATATTGATTGATTTAGAGCTTTTTGCTTCTTATGTCTCATCTTTAGAGCTGAATAATTAAGCAAATTCATGATAATAACATAATTTCTTCTGTAAAACCACAAAATATCCGGTTTCTTTTAGGCCTCAATTTAACTCAAACGTGTGGATTTGATTCCTAAAACGCACTGTTTGGATACATATAAAGGAAACGCTCTAAAATATTGCCTTTTTAGAGAATATAATGTGATTTTGAGCCACAAATGACAATAGTTTCATTAACATTACACGAAACATTACATTACATGATAGAAAACGGTTCAGAAAAGCAGCAATACGTGTCATTT
>NW_027316381.1:0-12500 GCF_026437365.1 Eucyclogobius newberryi | reverse complement strand
AGTCCGTCCAGAGTCCAGCGGCGCGCGCGCGAGGGGTCCCGCTCCTGGTGGGACGGTCAGTGTCCACTCTCCGGACACCGGACCTGGGCACGCGCGTCCGGACACGGGCGCAAATAAGAATCCAAGCGGAGGGAGCGGAGCTTCTGGGCAGAGGGTGTCTCGGCGCGTCGCTGCTCGGAGGACACTAGTGCCGTGCTTGAGTCGGTGTCGGAGTGTGTGTCCGCATCCCCGGGCTGCGTGGCTGTGCGCGGCTCTCGTGCGGCTCTCTGGCTTCTACAGCGAGACACAAACTCAAGTTCAAGTGCGGACGTGACGTTCCGTGTGCGGTGCGAAGGGAGAGTGGAGACTGAAGAGCACTGGGGGCGACTAGTGGTGGCTTTCACACACACCGGCGCACACACACACCGCTCACGCCCCGCGCGCGCACATCGCTCCGCGGAGTTGCGTGGCGCGCGCACGGCAGCAGTGGCCGGAGCCCGCTCCAGTCACTCATCTGCTCCCGGCGCCTCCAGCTCCTCCTGATGCTGCAGGAGCGGGAGGAGCGGGAGGAGCAGGAGGAGCGCCCCGCGAGCAGCGGCAGCGGCGGCCGCGGCGGAGGCGCTTCTGTCCGCGGCCGCCGGACACCGACTGTGGACGTGTTGTCATCGCGCGCCTCTGCCCGCCCCACATCATACTGCCCGAATCATTTACTTTCACTTCAAGAGTTTGACCCTCGTGATAATGCACAGTCTTTTGCCACATGACTCATTAATATATTTGATTTGACTGGTTTAAATGCGTAATAAGACTCAACAGTCACTGGTCATTTGCTCTTTTATTCACGCCACACACTTGGACCAAAAGAACTTACCTGGACAAAGACATTACGTTTTATTCACTCTATTTTCACTCTATTATTCACTATATTTGACCCTCAGTTGAGCAAGTGAAACCTCTGGCACGACAATGACCCGTGACACGACGCGCAGCTTTATCTTTTAGAGTCTGTGCGTGAATTACATTTAAATATGTTTCGAATTAAAATCGAATTAACACCGTTGCCACGTATGGTTGCATGTGTCTCGTAAAGCACTGATTTAATTAATATCCTCACATCAGCAAACGCTCTCTGGTGCGTCGTTGTGGCCTCCACGCAAGATACAAAACACATCTAAATATGGATTATTACTTTATTATTATGATTCATATTTTTTTTTGCTACAGTACTGTTTGTTATTTTAAAAAAGCATGACAAAAGCTTTATTAAAATGGTATGACTGATGATGACTCTTTGACTTCTGGGTAAACTCAGAAGTGTAAGCTCACAAATGATGAAAAATGCATAATAAAAAAAATAAGAATAAAAAGACTGAATGTGTAGGATTTCAAATGCTGCTTTCTTTATGGCAAGGATTTTTTTTTTCTGTCAGAGGAAATCTTGTCATTTCCCACTGAAACACTACATTCTATGATATCACGTGTAAATGATGCGGCGACGAGTGCGAGCGTTTGTTCAAAAAGCTGCTGGATTTCAGATTGCCTTTGCGCTCCTGATGTGTTTCCTATTGGGGTTGATTTCGGTGCGATATTACGGGCGATTTATCATGACAAAATTTCCCCCAAATTAATAGCGGCATTAAAACAGGTGCCAGGATTAAACACGCCGCAATGTTGTAACACCAACACAGGGATGTTGCTTGGCACAGTTTGCGGTTGTGTGTGTGCGGTGCGTGTGTGTGTGTGTGTGTGTGTTAGTTTATGGATGCTGTTGATTGATAACTGCTTTGCCGTGCGCGCTGCCGGCTTCCTGACTCAGTTTAAGAGGCGCCAACTGTACGGGGAGAAGGGGAGAAGGAACGTGGAGTCGATTTTGAGGAGAAAAAGAGAGATTTCGGGGAGCTACAAAGTGAACAGATAGAGATTTCACTAAAGGGGATTGTTTTTGAACTGGTCGAGAAACAGTAACTATCTGAACGTAAAACCGTCTTTTCTCACGTGGAATTTGTGAGGGGACATTTTTCAAACCAAACCAAAAATGAGAACCAAACCAAACTCTCGCGTCGACTTATTTGGAACTTGTGAGACGGGATTTGACTCGCGAGCGGGATATTTTTGAACTGCACTCCGAGGACTTTTCCCCATTCGAAAAAAAGCTAAGGCGACGGTCCTAATTTCCTCATTAGATGAAAAAATGATCGAAATGCTACTCCACGTCTTCCCGTTTGCGCGTCAGAATTGCCCGCGCTCCGATTGTGAACGCACCGCCGTCGTCGCCGAACTAGTCGCAATTTAAACCCGCTTAGACAACATCCTTCATCCCAAATTTCCTCTCCCCTTTTCACTCGCAACTTCCGGAAGAGGGTGGGGTCTGCGCGACGAGTACGGGCCCCGGGCTGCGTCTTTATCCTTCACGTATAGAGTACAGTACGCCGCCGCTTCAAGACTACCAGGTGTTGTCATCATGGAAATCCTGCCCACAACGCCAAAATCCGACGCGCCATCACTGCTCCGCGGCGTCGTTTGCATAGCCCCGAGTGCACGCTTCTCCCATCCATCCATCCCTCCTTCTTTCTTTCTTAACATTGGCCACCGCTTCCGTCTGATCCATAAGCGTATTTCGGCAGTAGGAGTACGACATAAATAGATTTGCGACGCTCATTTACAAGAGAAAGGCGAGTGTGGCGGGTTTGTCCAAATGTCTTTGTCAAACACCTACTTTCATTTGAGAGGCATACGCGCGCCACTTTGTCACAATGAGAGCCGACGGAGAGCATTATGTTCAAATGTAAATCATTGTCATTTTTCTAAGGCATGCGCCAGTATTTTTCTTCCTTTGTCACGAAGATATGGGATTAAAGCCGCTTTGAAGAGCTGTTTGGGAGCGGACGGAGAAAGCCTTTCATCGCAAATTCCTTCATGTTACGTCTTCCCGCGCGGAGGGAAGTTTTTTTCCCTCAGTTCGGCGGATGACACCCCTGACCACTTCCTGGATGGGTTGTCTGTCCTTGCGACCTGATTGGTTCATTAGTCAGATGCGGGCGACAGGTGCGTGATTCGTACTTCCTTATTGGGCATTTTCTCCCCCCCTTCTTCCTCGGCGACGTCGATTCCTCACTAAAGGCCATCAGTGTGAGTTATAGCACATGGCTCGCGGCGTCCTGCTTTTTTTCTTCTTCTTTTTTTTTTCCCCTTCCCGCGCCTCATTTGCATATATATACGCGGCTGTTTGTTTTTATGTTAATGCTAAATAAGCCCTTTCTCTCCTCCCCCCCGCCGTCCGCCTCGCTCGCCTGTCGCCTCGGCTGGACGGTTAAGTTTTAATTAGAGGGACGTGGAGGTGTCCTTTAGAGTTTTAAGATCACTCTCGCCCCCCCCCCACCCGCCCGCCCCCAAACAACTGTTCACCACTAAACTGCTAATATTGATGTTTATGCGTTCGGAATGATGCATGCTGGGAGATAAAGTGAGGAGAGCGAGAGAGGAGGAGCTCGGTAAACAATGCATTTTTATTTGGTTATAGGGTTTTAAGGCATTCGGGGTTTACGGCCAATCAGGAACGAGGATCAAACAAAGACGCTGCGTTGTATTGGTGACTTTTTCACCGCGCGCGCCGGTAATGGGAACGTGTAAGTCGAGGTGTTGTCAAAAGTATCAATGCACACATGCTAATTTGTAGTTAAAACGGCGTCAAAACTGGATTCTCATTATCATTCACTCAGGAAATGTCAATACTGAAGATGACAAAGGAGAAAAATTAACTTTTCCTGTATAGTTTTAAAATGGTCTTTGTGAAAAATAGTATAGTAACATTAAAAAAAGTATTATTTTGTGTTGAAAATGACCAAAAAATATGTTTTTATTGTCATTTTAGCATTGAATTCAGTAGCGACTGTTTCTCCGGCCTTTTCCTTTGTATTGAAATCTAGTTTTTAGTGCATTATGTGGCTTGTAACATGTTTATCATTTATTTTGGCTAAACCGTGTTGTCGAAATATTGTATTAGCACACTATTTGAGAATAAATGTCATGTTTGAATCCGCATATAGCTTAAAAATTCCAGAACATCAACGATAACAATGATATAAACGCTAATTTGTCGCGAAATTTGACATTTTTGAACGCGTGCCGTGACTATAAAGGACCAAAACGCAAACATCCAACTGCATAACACGCCGTGACGTTCAAACGAGTGATTAACGCAGACATTTTAAAGCGTAAAAAACTTGCTGACGTCAGTAAAAAAAAAAAAAAACTATACGTGGCGACACTCCCCGCGGAATAACTCCCCCAGCGCTCGCAGTTAACAACTTGTTTACGCGCCGACCCACGCCGTAACCTGGAAGGGGGGGAAAAAAACATAGAATATTTATTATAGATTTGCATACACAATCTAAATTCCCCGCGTCTTGTAATCCAAAGATTGCCACTCATCAAGCGCCATCTGACACAGTCCTTTTTAACGGCGCCCATCAACTCTTAATGTCAGCATCATCCATAAACGGCCCGGCGTTTCTCCTCTTTTTCCCCCCCATCATCAGTAACGAGATTAGAGAGACAGGTGCTGATGTGATGAGCTCCTCTTCCTCCTCTTCTGCTGCTGCTGCTGCTGCTGCTGCTGCTGCTGCTACCATCTGACCTGTCCTGCAAGGCAACACCACCCCCTGCTGGCCGTTGGGTGCGCGACACGACAGCTCACCTAACCCCGCTGCACAAAACTGTAACAATATGTGATTGTAGTAAAAAAATTCAGAGTCTGAGCGTGTTTGCGTGGAGGTATGGAAGCATTTGCCGTGGGTTGATATTGATAATGTGTTTTTTTCAATGCTGAATAGTGCTTTCTTGAATGTTACTGCCTGATCTTGGACTAGTTCTGATACAAACAAGTCACAAACTCATTAAATGTAGTCTTATTTTATGTGATTTAGTCTTATTTATCCTGGTTTTACTCTTGATTAGTATTTGGGTGATGATACATTTGATTACTCTATGTAATAAATTGATTCATGCTCAATAAAAAAAGCATTTGTTGTGTCTTGATCATGATAATGTGTTTTTTTCAATGCTGAATAGTGCTTTCTTGATTGTTACTGTCTGATCTTAGGCTATTTCTGATACAAACAAGTCACAAACTGCTTGAATTTAGTCTTATTTTATGTGATTTAGTCTTATTTATCCCTGTTTTACTCTTGATTACTATCTGGGTGTTGATGCATTTGACAATTCTATACAATAAATTGATTTATGCTCAATAAAAAAGCATTTGTTGTGTCTTGAAAAATGTATTCACTGTAAATGCAAACTTTGAATTCCAGATTTGAATTCAATCTGGCTAAAATGTCTGGTAACTACTGCTTTATTAGCCTGTTTATTAGCCTAAAGCATGAACAAAGACTTATTTCATAATGAACAAACCGTTAATTAAGAATGAGGCTTTGTAGCTATGTATATGAGGGGTTATGGGAATTATAAGTGTAAGTGTTCATGCTTTATTATGGCTTTTGTGCATGTAGTTATTTATAAAATGTTACCAAATGTCTAATGTTTCTCAGATATTTAAATCAGAATTGAGTGCAAAGCAATGTGACATTTTGCAAAAGAGTCAGATAAAATGAAATGGATGTCGATTACTTGTTGGACCTCGACAGATTTGATGGTTTAAGAAAGTAGTTTGAAGGTTTTTGATTAGCCTGATCCGTCATTTGAACTGTTTAGCGTTTGTAAACTAGTTTGTTCCTTGATCGTGGTTTTATTTCAATAGTTTACAATGCAAGAACATGACTTAAAATGACTCGTACTGATCAGAATTCACACTTTTTTGATCGTTTGAACTAGTTTAGTGTTATTTATTTGCCATTAAAGGTGAGTTCAAGACAGTCCTGGCTGGTTTTGACGTGCTACTTCTTCAAATAAAGCGAAATTATCTTTTATTTTGAGTGTGAAACTGCCTCTTGGAATAAAAATACATAAATACAAAATGTAAAAAATGTACTTTTACGTGTAGTTTTGCTTTAAATTAAAAACAAACCTCGAAACCACAGTTAAAAACAAACATTGTCTCATATATAGCGCACATTAATATCCCTTTAACAGGCGTAGCTTTGCGTTTTTCCCGCGCGGAGTGAACAAATGTCAGCGCGTGTCCGTGTTTGCATTATTTTTATTCCGTGCGTACAGTTTGTGCAGAAGCGGGACAACCTCTGGCGAATTGTGGCGCTCTTCTATTCTGGGGGTCTGTTATGATTGATCACTAGCGCGGTCCGACCGTGTTCCCCCTTTATCTGAAAACCAGGAGACGGTTCGGGACGCTTCAGCTGCGCATCCGTATGGCTCATGTGTCGGTTACTATGCGTATTTCACAAAGTAACCGATCACAAATACTCGAGGAAATGCACGGATGAGGGACTGTTTCGGACGGTTTGGTTTGTTTTCAATCCGAACGGGGCCAAAATGTGCAAATAAGACAAGAAGATGTAGCGTAGCGTATGGATTTGTTTAATTTTTTGTTGTTTCGAGTGACACACAAGATGCATTCGTTGATAATTGCACAGTTTTAAGTATAATTTTAAACACGTGCTTGTAATGGAGTACAGTTTTAGCGCGTGATTACACTTTGTTTACGTCATACGTCCAAGCCCCTCTCGATAAGCTCGCGTGACGACACTGAATCGCCTGCTCTAATTGGCTCAGAGAATCGGAAAGAGGTTTACCGTATTTTCCGGACTATAAGTGGCTCCGGAGTATAAGTCGCACCAGCCAAAAATGCATAATAGAGAAGAAAAAACATATATAAGTCGCGCTGGAGTACAAGTCGCATTTTTTGGGGGAAATTTATTTGATAAAATCCAAGACCAAAATAATAACAGATAAGAGAACATGGTGAATAGGTGTACGTATGCTAACGCTAACACCTTCAGCTACATGAGGCACAGACAGAACTGTGGTAAGTGTCTGGTATGTGAACGTAACATATGAACAGTTATTCAGATAACTATAGCATAAAGAACATGCTAACAAGTTTAGCAAAGCATCAGTTTTACCCCAAATCACTAAATCCACTGAATTCTTCTTCCTCTGTGTCACTTCTAAACAACTCCACAAACTCCAGAGGAAGAGGAAGTGCAGATTCTTCTTCTGTGTCGCTTAGAGCCTAGAGCGCCCTCTTGTGGTTGCCAATGTGAATATAACAAATAATATCACATATAAGTCGCACCCCGGCCAAAACTATTAAAAAACGTATAGTCCGGAATAAAAGTCAGAAACTGTGAGCTTGCTGCAGCGTTTAGGTGCAACGTAGAACAATAAAGAAGAAGACGAATAGCAATTAGTGTCAAATAAGGGATGCGTACAATTAAAAATGTAATGATAAATTAATATTTGTATATTAGAATATGCAGATTTTGGTTTGAAACGACTAAATTCAAGTTTTACAGTTTTTTACACAGTTGGATTGATCAGGTTTTATAAAACTAATACTATTTTTCATGTGTACTTTTTGCTTAAGAACACATTTGGCAGAAGTACTTGTTCTTGTAATACAATATAATAATAAAATTGTTCTTGTTCTTGACTGTTGACTTAGTATTTAAACTATAGTAACGTTGAATCTTTTGCATGACTTTTCAGCTTTGAGGATGTAAAATGTGGAATATAAAGTTACTTTTACTTTTGACTGGTTTGGATTCATATGAACGACTACAGTAGATGTCGGCTGAACGACTTTTGCACGATCACGACGTCCTGCCTAAAGGTTTTGTGTTCAAGTTACGGCTTTGAGCTAAAGAAAATGTGTAAAAAAAGGGTAAAAAAAAAAAAGTGTAAATGACAAGAAAATTAAAAAATCGAATCTGTCAATTTTCTTTTATCAAGACCTCAACATTTGACCCGATAACAGTTCTAAAAATACAGTATATGTGAAATACTTTACATTTTTTAATGATTCACATTTATTTCCATTATGTACTGTTGATAATATTCTTTCTAACTAAAAAAATCAATTTTCTTATTTTTTTTTAATTCAAATTCCCAAAAAATAATCAAACAAGGATTCCTGTTCTCACATTGCAAATTTCACACATTTAAAGGTGCCATAACATGCTTTTTTCACGTTTCGTAGTCTATCCTAAGTGTATAATTGATAATAATAAGGGTTGTGTGTATGGGGAGGGTGAGGGGGGATGGTGACGCGTGCCTGTGGTTATGACGCGGTCTTGCAGCCACCGCCCGTCAGTTTGGAGATTGGAGGAAAGGAGATAGTCTGTAATATAGCTAAAAACTGCGGGAATCAATCAAAAAAACACTCTGGGTACATATATGAAGCACAAATAGCAATGTAAGAAGGTTAAAAGCTCTGAAAAGTCAATTTTGCATGTTATGGGACCTTTAAGTATTTTATTGACAATTTTACATTCAGTATTCAAAGAATTAATGAAATGACTTTGATGTACTCAGTAGGTAAATGATTAACTGCATTGGTACGTTACTTGTACTTAAGTAACAAACTTGAGCACTTCTTACTTATTTTTTCAATTTTTCAAAATGTTAAATACAAAAGGAAACAACAAGACCAGACAGAAAATAGACAAAAGAAACTCACGGCAGGACATGAAAGTGAAACTGAGGCACAAACTCAAAAATAAACATCACATTTTGTCCAAAGTCGGTCAAATTTTCCCAATTTTGAGTTAAATCCAAATATAATCTTATATATATATATATCTGGTTATAATGTCGGTTGAGTTCTTGATCGTCGGTGCAGTTTGAGTTGAGCCTTTTTTCTTGTGAGTACTTTCCAGAAGTATCCACCGCTCCAGAGTGTACTCTCCAGAAGTATCCACCGCTCCAGAGAGTACTCTCCAGAAGTATCCACCGCTCCAGAGAGTACTTTCCAGAAGTATCCACCGCTACAGAGAGTACTCTCCAGAAGTATCCACCGCTCCAGAGTACTCTCCAGAAGTATCCACCGCTTCAGAGAGTACTTTCCAGAAGTATCCACCGCTCCAGAGAGTACTCTCCAGAAGTATCCACCGCTCCAGAGTACTCTCCAGAAGTATCCACCGCTCCAGAGAGTACTCTCCAGAAGTATCCACCGCTCCAGAGAGTACTTTCCAGAAGTATCCACCGCTCCAGAGAGTACTTTCCAGAAGTATCCACCGCTCCAGAGAGTACTCTCCAAAAGTATCCACCGCTCCAGAGAGTACTCTCCAGAAGTATCCACCGCTCTATAGAGTACTCTCCAGAAGTATCCACCGCTCCAGAGAGTACTCTCCAGAAGTATCCACCGCTCCAGAGAGTACTTTCCAGAAGTATCCACCGCTCCAGAGAGTACTTTCCAGAAGTATCCACCGCTCCAGAGAGTACTCTCCAGAAGTATCCACCGCTCCAGAGAGTACTCTCCAGAAGTATCCACCGCTCCAGAGAGTACTCTCCAGAAGTATCCACCGCTCCAGAGAGTACTCTCCAGAAGTATCCACCGCTCCTGAGAGTACTCTCCAGAAGTATCCACCGCTCCAGAGAGTACTTTCCAGAAGTATCCACCGCTCCAGAGAGTACTTTCCAGAAGTATCCACCGCTCCAGAGAGTACTCTCCAGAAGTATCCACCGCTCCAGAGAGTACTCTCCAGAAGTATCCACCGCTCCAGAGAGTACTCTCCAGAAGTATCCACCGCTCCAGAGAGTACTTTCCAGAAGTATCCAGCGCTCCAGAGAGTACTCTCCAGAAGTATCCACCGCTCCAGAGAGTACTCTCCAGAAGTATCCACCGCTCCAGAGAGTACTCTCCAGAAGTATCCACCGCTCCAGAGAGTACTCTCCAGAAGTATCCACCGCTCCAGAGAGTACTCTCCAGAAGTATCCACCGCTCCAGAGAGTACTCTCCAGAAGTATCCACCGCGCCAGAGAGTACTCTCCAGAAGTATCCACCGCGCCAGAGAGTACTCTATCCACCGCTCCAGAGAGTACTCTCCAGAAGTATCCACCGCTCCTGAGAGTACTCTCCAGAAGTATCCACCGCTCCAGAGAGTACTCTCCAGAAGTATCCACCGCTCCAGAGAGTACTCTCCAGAAGTATCCACCGCTCCAGAGAGTACTCTCCAGAAGTATCCACCGCTCCAGAGAGTACTCTCCAGAAGTATCCACCGCTCCAGAGAGTACTCTCCAGAAGTATCCACCGCTCCAGAGAGTACTCTTCAGAAGTATCCACCGCTCCAGAGAGTACTCTCCAGAAGTATCCACCGCAGTATCCAGCGCTCCAGAGAGTACTCTCCAGAAGTATCCACCGCTCCAGAGAATACTCTCCAGAAGTATCCGCCGCTCCAGAGAGTACTCTCCAGAAGTATCCACCGCTCCAGAGAGTACTCTCCAGAAGTATCCACCGCTCCAGAGAGTACTCTCCAGAAGTATCCACCGCTCCAGAGAATACTCTCCAGAAGTATCCACCGCTCCAGAGAGTACTCTCCAGAAGTATCCACCGCTCCAGAGAGTACTCTCCAGAAGTATCCACTTTCCCATTCGTCGTCAGTCAAAATAAAATTACCCGCTTTTTTTTTTTTTTTTTTTTTTTTTTTTTACAAAGAAAGAAAAGAAAGAAGATGAAGATGGAAAAAAAACACAAAACAAAAAAGGAAAAAAGATGAAATAAAAGAAAGAAGATGAAGAACAAAAAACACACAATAAAAAAGAGAAAAAAAGACTCACATATTGGGTCATTTAAAAAAAATTAAAATCTAATTTCAAGGGAAAAAAGGGCATCCCAAGGCAAATAAGTTTCAAAATTGGTAGAGTTGCTATCCAAATTGCTGATACATTTATATGATTTTGATAAAATTCCTCTTAAAAGTTAAAAGATGCATAATAAAAACAATAATACATATTTCAGTTAAAGGGTTTTTTAACATGTTTATTTCATCTTGTCTCTTTACTTTGTCACACTTTTCAAGCATAAATAATGTTGAAAACTGGTCCAAAAAAAAATGGCACGAAAAAAGCGAGAAAAGTCCAACACGCAATTCTAACCAAATCAAAACTCAAATCCAAACATTTGTACTTCATTTCCCTCGTTTGCGTCGCACTCGCCGACGACACTTAGTCCTGAATCCACCTTTGTATTTATTCCCATTCCGTCGCCATCGTCTCAGAACGGGGCTGAAGAGCGAGCATTTGAACGCCGCGCTCCAGCCCTCAAGCACAATTACCCATATCAAAGTTGAAATTATTCCCTTTAAATAACGGGGGGGAAATGCTAATGACAGATTTATTTAGCGCCGCCGCTTCCCTCGCCGAGCGCTCATTACACTACAGAGCGCGGCCTCTTGAACGTCACTTCAAGACCTTTTAGCCCGTTTTCCGACGCCATTTCTCCCGCGCGTCTATTTTCGGAATCATTAGCCCGCGCGCAATTACGGCCGCCGGCGCTAATGTACGCGCGGTCGCTATTCGGGCGCGTGCGCGGGACGGGGGCGCGTGCACGGGACAAAGTATTTACTCTCGACTGCGGCGGCGTCCCAATTAGGCTCGCTTTCAATTAGTCGGCGTATAGAAACGAGACGAGAACGCCAAAAAAAAAAAACGCTTTTAATAATGACGATTTTAAAGGGTGATTAAAGAGACGGCGTTTAAGGAATAAAGACGTGGAAGAGCTTGAGCGTTACTGGTGAAAAGATGCTTTAAAGTGTCCGTTTGGTCAGAGAAATGCAGACCAATCGGCTCGTCCGTTTCCCCACGCGTCGCTGATGTAAACAAACCTGATTGCACGGTTCTGTTTGAGTTTGGCTGGAGGGCGTAACAGGAAGTGGAGGTGACCAGGCTCAACTTTCTCCTCTCATTATCTTTATTCATCTCTCAATTTTTGGGATGTTTGTTTTTTTGTGTCAAGACTTTTATTGTAAACACACTCTCTCTCTCTCTCTCTCTCTCTTTCTCTTTCTCTCTCTTTCTCCCTGAGCTTCACCACATCTCTGTCTACATCACGGTCTCTCTCTCTCTCTCTCCCTCTCCCTCTCCCTCTCTCTCTCTTTCTCTCTCTTTATCCCTGAACTTCACCACATCTCTGTCTACATCACAGTCTCTCTCTCTCTCTTTCTTTCTCTCTCTCTCTCTCTCTCTCTCTCTCTCTCTCTCTCTCACCACATAATACCTGTCTACATCACGGTCTCTCTCTCTCTCTCTCACCACATCTCTGTCTACATCACGGTCTCTCTCTCTCTCTCTCTGTCTCTCCCTCTCTCAAAGTTAACAATAATGTCACTTGGCTCGGCGTCACCTGCTCGTCTCCGTGGAAACACAGTATACAGTGTGTGATGAATGCCATACTGAGGAACATGTCAGGAAACGGAATAATGCAGAAAAGCAGCAACAATTTTAAGCTCATTATTCTTACTCTCGCTTTGTTAATTTATCAGTCCAAACTATTCAAAACTAATCAACCAAAGTAAGACATATTCAGGATTCTAATCACTGAAGAAAAGTTGAAGTAAAATATTCAGAAACTGTGGGAAAATGTACTTGTTAAAATGCCAACAAAATAA
>NW_027316380.1:0-23831 GCF_026437365.1 Eucyclogobius newberryi | reverse complement strand
TAGTAGTAGTAGTAGTAGCAGTAGTAGTAGTAGTACCTTGCTGGGCGTGTACTCTGGGGGGCTGCAGTAGAAGTAGTAGTAGTAGTAGTAGTAGTAGTAGTAGTAGTAGTAGTAGTAGTAGTAGTAGTAGTAGTAGTACCTTGCTGGGTGTGTACTCCGGGGGGCTGCAGTAGCAGTAGTAGTAGTAGTAGTAGTAGTAGTAGTAGTAGTAGTAGTAGTAGTAGTAGTAGTAGTAGTAGTACCTTGCTGGGTGTGTACTCCGGGGGGCTGCAGTAGCAGTAGTAGTAGTAGTAGGTAGTAGTAGTAGTAGTAGTAGTAGTAGTAGTAGTAGTAGTAGTAGTAGTAGCAGTAGCAGTAGTAGTAGTAGTAGTAGTAGTAGTAGTAGTAGTAGTAGTAGTAGTAGTAGTACCTTGCTGGGTGTGTACTCCGGGGGGCTGCAGTAGCAGTAGTAGTAGTAGTAGTAGTAGCAGTAGCAGTAGTAGTAGTAGTAGTAGTAGTAGTAGTAGTAGTAGTAGTAGTAGTAGTAGTAGTAGTAGTAGTAGTAGTAGTACCTTGCAGGGCGTGTACTCTGTGGGTCCGTCATGAGTCTTCTTCTTCACACAGAGAAGAGACGGAGGAGAACCAAGACGCATGGCCTGTTTCAACTGCATCTGCAACACACAACCAGGATCAGACACACAACCAGGATCAGACACACAACCAGAATCAGACACACAACCAGGATCAGACGCACAACCAGGATCAGACGCACAACCAGGATCAGACGCACAACCAGAATCAGACGCACAACCAGGATCAGACACACAACCAGGATCAGACACACAACCAGAATCAGACGCACAACCAGAATCAGACGCACAACCAGGATCAGACACACAACCAGGATCAGACACACAACCAGAATCAGACGCACAACCAGGATCAGACACACAACCAGGATCAGACGCACAACCAGGATCAGACGCACAACCAGGATCAGACGCACAACCAGGATCAGACGCACAACCAGGATCAGACACACAACCAGGATCAGACGCACAACCAGGATCAGACGCACAACCAGAATCAGACGCACAACCAGGATCAGACACACAACCAGGATCAGACGCACAACCAGGATCAGACGCACAACCAGAATCAGACGCACAACCAGGATCAGACACACAACCAGAATCAGACGCACAACCAGGATCAGACACACAACCAGGATCAGACGCACAACCAGGATCAGACGCACAACCAGGATCAGACGCACAACCAGGATCAGACGCACAACCAGGATCAGACGCACAACTCGTTTTGTTGAAACTGTGAATCATGATTTGAATAAATATAAAAAGTCTCGACCTTGAACTGAAAACGAGAAGATAAAGTTTGTTTGAGTTTCACTGATAAAACGTAAAACCCATTTACCAAGACCAGGACCAGGACCAGGACCAGGACCAGGACCAGGACCAGGACCAGGACCAGGACCAGGACCAGGACCAGGACCAGGACCAGGACCAGGACCAAGACCAGGACCAGGACCAGGACCAGGACCAGGACCAGGACCAGGACCAGGACCAAGACCAGGACCAGGACCAAGACCAGGACCAGGACCAGGACCAGGACCAGGACCAGGACCAGGACCAGGACCAGGACCAGGACCAAGACCAGGACCAGGACCAGGACCAGGACCAGGACCAGGACCAGGACCAGGACCAGGACCAGGACCTGGAGCGGTCAGACCGGCTCTTGTTTACTATTCCAAATTAATCCTGACACAATCGGCTTTGCTGCTTCCTCTTTCCTCAGACAGGTCAAAGGTCAAGAGGTTTTATGACATCACCAGACACATCCTGAGATCCAGGCTCAGGTCTGGATGAGGTCTGGATCAGGTCTGGATCAGGTCTGGATCAGGTCTGGATCAGGTCTGGATGAGGTCTGGATCAGGTCTGGATCAGGTCTGGATCAGGTCTGGATCAGGTCTGGATCAGGTCTGGATCAGGTCTGGATCAGGTCTGGATCAGGTCCAGAGCTCTTCTTCTCTGATCTTCACAGACGCGTTCTGAGCATTTCTAACTTTCTGCATTAGCGTGTCGGGGGAAGCTAGCTTTTGTTTCACATAGTAGTTCCCCCTGCTGCCAGTAGAGGGCGTGGTCTTGGGCGTGTCAGAATTACCTGCTGCCAGTAGAGGGCGTGGTCTTGGGCGTGTCAGAATTACCTGCTGCCAGTAGAGGGCGTGGTCTTGGGCGTGTCAGAATTACCTGCTGCCAGTAGAGGGCGTGGTCTTGGGCGTGTCAGAATTACCTGCTGCCAGTAGAGGGCGTGGTCTTGGGCGTGTCAGAATTACCTGCTGCCAGTAGAGGGCGTGGTCTTGGGCGTGTCAGAATTACCTGCTGCCAGTAGAGGGCGTGGTCTTGGGCGTGTCAGAATTACCTGCTGCCAGTAGAGGGCGTGGTCTTGGGCGTGTCAGAATTACCTGCTGCCAGTAGAGGGCGTGGTCTTGGGCGTGTCAGAATTACCTGCAGAGACTTGACCTTCCCGTGCAGACTGTCCTGAGACGCTCCCAGAGCCTCCGGAGCCTCCGACCAATCAGCAAACACCGAGTCATGTGACTGCGCCCTGCTGCCCAGTCCGACCTCTGACCTGCCACACAACATCATCATCACCCACTGAGCATGTGCAGGAGGACCACATGACCACAGGGACCAATCAGAGCGCGAACAGAAGAATTGTAAACTTTTAGGGCATTGATTAATGTCACGATCATTGGTTTGATTCATCCATTTTAGAACGCTACTGCAGGCCTCTCTCTGCAGGCCTCTCTCTGCAGGCCTCTCTCTGCAGGCCTCTCTCTGCAGGCCTCTCTCTGCAGGCCTCTCTCTGCGGGCCTCTCTCTTGCTACCCCCTGCGGGCCTCTCTCTGCGGGCCTCTCTCTACGGGCCTCTCTCTGCTGCCCCCTGTGGGCCTCTCTCTGCTGCCCCCCACAGGCCTCTCTCTGCTGCCCCCTGCGGGCCTCTCTCTGCAGGCCTCTCTCTGCTGCCCCCCGCGGGCCTCTCTCTGCTGCCCCCCACAGGCCTCTCTCTGCAGGCCTCTCTCTGCTGCCCCCACAGGCCTCTCTCTGCTGCCCCCCACAGGCCTCTCTCTGCAGGCCTCTCTCTGCTGCCCCCACAGGCCTCTCTCTGCTGCCCCCTGCGGGCCTCTCTCTGCAGGCCTCTCTCTGCTGCCCCCTGCAGGCCTCTCTCTGCTGCCCCCTGCGGGCCTCTCTCTGCAGGCCTCTCTCTGCTGCCCCCTGCGGGCCTCTCTCTGCGGGCCTCTCTCTGTTGCCCCCTGCGGGCCTCTCTCTGCTGCCCCCTGCGGGCCGCTCTCTGCTGCCCCCTGCAGGCCTTTCTCTGCTGCCCCCTGCGGGCCTCTCTCTGCAGGCCTTTCTCTGCTGCCCCCTGCGGGCCTCTCTCTGCTGCCCCCTGCGGGCCTCTCTCTGCTGCCCCCTGCAGGCCTCTCTCTGCTGCCCCCTGCGGGCCTCTCTCTGCAGGCCTCTCTCTGCTGCCCCCCGCGGGCCTCTCTCTGCTGCCCCCCACAGGCCTCTCTCTGCAGGCCTCTCTCTGCTGCCCCCACAGGCCTCTCTCTGCTGCCCCCCACAGGCCTCTCTCTGCAGGCCTCTCTCTACTGCCCCCACAGGCCTCTCTCTGCTGCCCCCTGCGGGCCTTTCTCTGCTGCCCCCTGCAGGCCTCTCTCTGCTGCCCCCTGCAGGCCTCTCTCTGCTGCCCCCTGCGGGCCTCTCTCTGCAGGCCTCTCTCTGCTGCCCCCTGCGGGCCTCTCTCTGCGGGCCTCTCTCTGTTGCCCCCTGCAGGCCTCTTTCAGCAGGCCTCTCTCTGCTGCCCCCTGTGGGCCTCTCTCTGCTGCCCCCTGCGGGCCGCTCTCTGCTGCCCCCTGCAGGCCTTTCTCTGCTGCCCCCTGCGGGCCTCTCTCTGCAGGCCTTTCTCTGCTGCCCCCTGCGGGCCTCTCTCTGCTGCCCCCTGCGGGCCTCTCTCTGCTGCCCCCTGCAGGCCTCTCTCTGCTGCCCCCTGCGGGCCTCTCTCTGCGGGCCTCTCTCAGCTGCTCTCTTCTCTCGTCGTGTCCACATAGATGATCTCTGCTGGCGTGGTTTGTGGCTCACATATCACACACTGGAGCGTCCACGTTTCCTGTTTGTTTATCTCGGCCTCGGTGAAGAGCAGACGACGGACCAGGAAGTGCCCACAGGAAGTCAGTGCCACGGACAGGAAGTGACACGGGCTCATTTGGAATAAAAACAGGAAATGGTGGAGTGTGAGAGCTCTTCTGACAGAGACATTAAGGAACGTGACGGTAAAAGTGAAAGTAAATACAAACAGGTTCAGAGTTCTAACCTCGTATTAATAAAGGACTAAACAGCAGCCAAAACAAGAGGGCAAAAAGAAGATAAAAACTCAAAAGAATAACAGTAAAACGAAACAATAAAACAAAAATGTGACACAAACACGACTGAGAGACAACAAAAGGTGACCAAAAGCGGCAAAAAAAGCACAAATATGTTTAACTACTAGTGACTAAATACGACAAAAACTCAACTAGGAGCAACAAAAAGTGACTAAAACACGACTAAAAGCAATAGAAACTCTTCATCTCTTCAAATTCTGACTTGATCTCATGCTAAAGCGCCGTGTTTCCACTGATGCTAACGAATATGTGGAGCCTTAGAAACACAAAGCTAGCGTAGCGTGTTTGCAACAGCTGTTTCCTGTTTACGGCCGCACGGCACTCGCTTTGTCAAGAGCCACAATCTGATATTTCCAGGTCATAAAGCGTCTGACATTAGCATTAGCATTAGCATGACATAAAGAGAGGTTTGAATGCCACGCCCCTCACACACGCTAGCTTTAGACACGACCCTCACACACACTAGCTTTAGCCACGCCCCTCACACACTAGCTTTAGCCACGCCCCTCACACACTAGCTTTAGCCACGCCCCTCACACACTAGCTTTAGCCACGCCCCTCACACACACTAGCTTTAGCCACGCCCCTCACACACTAGCTTTAGCCACGCCCCTCACACACTAGCTTTAGCCACGCCCCTCACACACAGGAGGATTTCGTGTTATGTTTGACACGTGAAGCTCCTGGATGTTCTGCACATGTGTTGTGTCTCTAACCCGTTGGTCCTCTCGGGCTCGTGCTGCTCAGATGTTCTGCTCAGGTGATCGCTGGACACGGAGCTCTTCAGATCTACTTCCTCTTTACGTTTCTTTCTCCTGAAGAACTTCTTAAACGTCTGGAACTTGGACCTTTTCTTCCCTAAAAAAAGATTTAATCAGCACTTTATTTTCTTGTTTCAGTTTGATTTCATTCAAAGGTCTAAACCAGGACTAAACCAGGACTAAACTAGGTCTAAACCAGGTCTAAACCAGGATTAAACCAGGTCTAAACCAGGACTAAACCGGGTCTAATCCAGGACTAAACCTGGACTAAACCAGGTCTAAACCAGGACTAAACCAGGTCTAAACCAGGTCTAAACCAGGACTAAACCAGGTCTAAACCAGGACTAAACCAGGACTAAACCTGGACTAAACCAGGTCTAAACCAGGACTAAACCAGGTCTAAACCAGGACTAAACCGGGTCTAATCCAGGACTAAACCTGGACTAAACCAGGTCTAAACCAGGACTAAACCAGGTCTAAACCAGGTCTAAACCAGGACTAAACCAGGTCTAAACCAGGACTAAACCAGGACTAAACCTGGACTAAACCAGGTCTAAACCAGGACTAAACCAGGTCTAAACCAGGACTAAACCGGGTCTAATCCAGGACTAAACCTGGACTAAACCAGGTCTAAACCAGGACTAAACCAGGTCTAAACCAGGTCTAAACCAGGACTAAACCAGGTCTAAACCAGGACTAAACCAGGACTAAACCAGGTCTAAACCAGGTCTAAACCAGGACTAAACCAGGACTAAACCAGGTCTAAACCAGGTCTAAACCAGGTCTAAACCAGGACTAAACCAGGACTAAACCAGGACTAAACCAGGACTAAACCAGGACTAAACCAGGTCTAAACCAGGTCTAAACCAGGACTAAACCAGGTCTAAACCAGGACTATAATCCTCGAGTTTGGATCAGAATAAAACCGTCCAAGGCGTTTGGACCTCGGCGTTTGGACCTCGGTGACAAACTGAGATGAATGAGCCAAAGAAACTCGAAATCAGGTTAAAGAAAGTGAATTAAAGCCTATTTTTGTTCCATTCTGAAAAATGTGACGGGAAGAAGAAGCGTAATTACATTAGTTCAGATCCAGATTGATCTGAAGACTTAGTCCTGGTCCAGTCCTGGTCCAGTCCTGGTCTAGTCCTCGTCTAGTCCTGGTCCGGTCCTGGTCCAGCAATAGTCCAGTCCTGGTCCTGGTCCTGGTCCTGGTCCTGGTCCGGTCCTGGTCCAGACCTTGTCCAGACCTGGTCCAGACCTTGTCCAGACCTGGTCTCCAGTCCTGGTCCTGGTCCTGGTCCAGTCCTGGTCCAGACCTGGTCTCCAGTCCTGGTCCAGTCCTGGTCCAGACCTGGTCTCCAGTCCTGGTCCAGACCTGGTCCAGACCTGGTCCAGACCTGGTCCAGACCTGGTCCAGTCCTGGTCCAGTCCTGGTCCAGTCCTGGTCCAGACCTGGTCTCCAGTCCTGGTCCAGTCCTGGTCCAGACCTGGTCCAGTCCTGGTCCAGTCCTGGTCCAGTCCTGGTCCAGACCTGGTCCAGTCCTGGTCCAGTCCTGGTCCAGTCCTGGTCCAGTCCTGGTCCAGTCCTCGTTCTAGACCTGGAGCAGTTCTCACGGCTGTCTCCATCCAGGGCTTTCACGAGGACATATTAGGACCGTTGCCATGGCGATTAACAATTTAAAACAAAATACATTGTATTTATTTTAAGGGGAAAAGTCTTCAAAGTTTCAAGTGACTTTTTATTTTTCATTTGATCAAGACTCAAAATGAAGTGTCTTTGGGGACATGAGAGAAGACCTCTGACCTCTGACCTCTGACCTCGAGCCTTCACTTCCTGTTTCCCATCGCTCTCTCGGGGTTTAACATTTTGCCTCGTCCTCAGTTTGAGCTTCATTATAAAACTCCATTAAAACACGATTTCACACGAATAATAAAAATCAATGTTTTAGTTGAAGATTCTGAACGAATCAAAATAGTTTATTATAGTTTTGACGCTGGAGATCGTTCTAAAACTGAAACCAAAGATCACAGTCGATATGAGTTTATTTGTATTGATATTTATTCAAATGTTCTTATCTTAAATGAGTATACTTCCATACTCTCATACTTCCATACTCTCATACTCTCATACTTCCATACTCTCATACTTCCATACTCTCATACTTCCATACTCTCATACTCTCATACTTCCATACTCTCATACTCTCATACTCTCATACTTCCATACTCTCATACTCTCATACTTCCATACTCTCATACTCTCATACTCTCATACTTCCAAACTCTCATACTCTCATACTCTCATACTTCCATACTCTCATACTCTCATACTCTCATACTTCCATACTCTCATACTCTCATACTTCCATACTCTCATACTCTCATACTTCCATACTCTCATACTCTCATACTTCCATACTCTCATACTCTCATACTTCCATACTCTCATACTTCCATACTCTCATACTCTCATACTTCCAAACTCTCATACTCTCATACTCTCATACTTCCATACTCTCATACTCTCATACTTCCATACTCTCATACTCTCATACTTCCAAACTCTCATACTCTCATACTCTCATACTTCCATACTCTCATACTCTCATACTCTCATACTTCCATACTCTCATACTCTCATACTTCCATACTCTCATACTCTCATACTTCCATACTCTCATACTCTCATACTCTCATACTTCCATACTCTCATACTCTCATACTCTCATACTTCCATACTCTCATACTCTCATACTTCCATACTCTCATACTTCCATACTCTCATACTCTCATACTCTCATACTTCCATACTCTCATACTCTCATACTTCCATACTCTCATACTTCCATACTCTCATACTCTCATACTTCCATACTCTCATACTCTCATACTCTCATACTCTCATACTCCCATACTTCCATACTCTCATACTCTCATACTCTCATACTCTCATACTTCCATACTCTCATACTCTCATACTTCCATACTCTCATACTCTCATACTCTCATACTCTCATACTTCCATACTCTCATACTCTCATACTCTCATACTTCCATACTCTCATACTCTCATACTCACATACTCTCATACTTCCATACTCTCATACTTCCATACTCTCATACTCTCATACTTCCATACTCTCATACTTCCATACTCTCATACTCTCATACTTCCATACTCTCATACTTCCATACTCTCATACTCTCATACTCTCATACTTCCATACTCTCATACTCTCATACTCTCATACTCTCATACTCTCATACTTCCATACTCTCATACTCTCATACTCTCATACTTCCATACTCTCATACTCTCATACTCTCATACTCTCATACTTCCATACTCTCATACTCTCATACTCTCATACTCTCATACTCTAATACTTCCATACTCTCATACCCTGATACTCTCATACTTCCATACTCTCATACTTCCATACTCTCATACTCTCATACTCTCATACTCTAATACTTCCATACTCTCATACTCTCATACTTCCATACTCTCATACTCTCATACTCTCATACTCTCATACTCTAATACTTCCATACTCTCATACTCTAATACTTCCATACTCTCATACTCTCATACTCTAATACTTCCATACTCTCATACTCTAATACTTCCATACTCTCATACTCTCATACTCTAATACTTCCATACTTCCATACTCTCATACTCTAATACTTCCATACTCTCATACTCTCATACTTCCATACTCTCATACTCTCATACTCTCATACTCTCATACTCTAATACTTCCATACTCTCATACTCTAATACTTCCATACTCTCATACTCTCATACTCTAATACTTCCATACTCTCATACTCTCATACTCTAATACTTCCATACTCTCATACTCTCATACTCTCATACTTCCATACTCTCATACTTCCATACTCTCATACTCTCATACTCTAATACTTCCATACTCTCATACTCTAATACTTCCATACTCTCATACTCTCATACTCTCATACTTCCATACTCTCATACTTCCATACTCTCATACTCTCATACTCTAATACTTCCATACTCTCATACTCTAATACTTCCATACTCTCATACTCTCATACTCTCATACTTCCATACTCTCATACTCTCATACTCTCATACTCTCATACTCTAATACTTCCATACTCTCATACTCTCATACTCTAATACTTCCATACTCTCATACTCTAATACTTCCATACTCTCATACTCTCATACTCTCATACTCTCATACTCTCATACTCTAATACTACTGAACAAACACGGAGAGTTCTCTTGACGTCTACAGTTCATGAAGCATCAGAGAGCGAAAAGGAGCTTCTGTTGACGTTAGCCACATTAGCAGGGGGGCAGTGGAGAGGAGCATTATTCTGCCACTGTTACCTAGCAACCATACCATAAAGAAGGGACCAGATCCACGTAAATGACACAACATTTATTCAGCTGAATGAGCGTTTGACCTTCAGCGGCTCCGGGTCAAAACCGTCTCGGGCCTGAACCATCTCTTACCTGAGCCATCGTCCTCTGCCGCCCCCCGACTGGTCGACACTTCCTCCGGCGCCGACGCCATCGCCGCCTCTTCACCCCTGCACAAACATACGGACCGTCAGAAGAGGACCAGGACCAGGACCAGGACCAGAACCAGGACCAGGACCAGGACCAGGACCAGGACCAGGACCAGGACCAGAGACAGAGACAGAGACAGACCAGAACCAGAACCAGAACCAGAACCAGGACCAGGACCAGGACCAGGACCAGAGACAGAGACAGAGACAGACCAGAACCAGAACCAGAACCAGAACCAGGACCAGGACCAGGACCAGGACCAGGACCAGAGACAGAGACAGAGACAGAGACAGACCAGAACCAGAACCAGAACCAGAACCAGAACCAGAACCAGAACCAGGACCAGGACCAGGACCAGGACCAGGACCAGGACCAGAGACAGAGACAGAGACAGACCAGAACCAGAACCAGAACCAGAACCAGGACCAGGACCAGGACCAGAGACAGACCAGGACCAGAACCAGAACCAGAACCAGAACCAGGACCAGGACCAGGACCAGGACCAAGACCAAGACCAGGACCAGGACCAGGACCAGGACCAGGACCAGGACCAGGACCAGAGACAGAGACAGAGACAGAGACAGACCAGAACCAGAACCAGGACCAGGACCAGGACCAGGACCAGGACCAGGACCAGGACCAGGACCAGGACCAAGACCAAGACCAAGACCAAGACCAAGACCAAGACCAAGACCAGGACCAGGACCAGGACCAGGACCAGGACCAGGACCAGGACCAGAGACAGAGACAGAGACAGAGACAGAGACAGAGACAGAGACAGAGACAGACCAGAACCAGGACCAGGACCAGGACCAGGACCAGGACCAGGACCAGGACCAGGACCAGGACCAGGACCAGAGACAGACCAGGACCAGGACCAGGACCAGGACCAGGACCAGGACCAGGACCAGGACCAGGACCAGAGACAGACCAGGACCAGAACCAGAACCAGAACCAGGACCAGGCCCAGGACCTGGATCATGAATGTGGGTCTCTTTAGCAGCTCTGGCTCTGAAAGAACAGGCCTTATACGAGCATGAGCCTGAGGATGTGTGCGTCATGTGATCACACAACTATGTAAACACCAAGACACAAGACACACACGAGTGAAGCCCCAAACCAGGACACGAGTGAAGCCCCAAACCAGGACACGAGTGAAGCCCCAAACCAGGACACGAGTGAAGCCCCAAACCAGGACACGAGTGAAGCCCCAAACCAGGACACGAGTGAAGCCCCAAACCAGGACACGAGTGAAGCCCCAAACCAGGACACGAGTGAAGCCCCAAACCAGGACACGAGTGAAGCCCCAAACCAGGACACGAGTGAAGCCCCAAACCAGGACACGAGTGAAGCCCCAAACCAGGACACGAGTGAAGCCCCAAACCAGGACACGAGTGAAGCCCCAAACCAGGACACGAGTGAAGCCCCAAACCAGGACACGAGTGAAGCCCCAAACCAGGACACGAGTGAAGCCCCAAACCAGGACACGAGTGAAGCCCCAAACCAGGACACGAGTGAAGCCCCAAACCAGGACACGAGTGAAGCCCCAAACCAGGACACGAGTGAAGCCCCAAACCAGGACACGAGTGAAGCCCCAAACCAGGACACGAGTGAAGCCCCAAACCAGGACACGAGTGAAGCCCCAAACCAGGACACGAGTGAAGCCCCAAACCAGGACACGAGTGAAGCCCCAAACCAGGACACGAGTGAAGCCCCAAACCAGGACACGAGTGAAGCCCCAAACCAGGACACGAGTGAAGCCCCAAACCAGGACACGAGTGAAGCCCCAAACCAGGACACGAGTGAAGCCCCAAACCAGGACACGAGTGAAGCCCCAAACCAGGACACGAGTGAAGCCCCAAACCAGGACACGAGTGAAGCCCCAAACCAGGACACGAGTGAAGCCCCAAACCAGGACACGAGTGAAGCCCCAAACCAGGACACGAGTGAAGCCCCAAACCAGGACACGAGTGAAGCCCCAAACCAGGACACGAGTGAAGCCCCAAACCAGGACACGAGTGAAGCCCCAAACCAGGACACGAGTGAAGCCCCAAACCAGGACACGAGTGAAGCCCCAAACCAGGACACGAGTGAAGCCCCAAACCAGGACACGAGTGAAGCCCCAAACCAGGACACGAGTGAAGCCCCAAACCAGGACACGAGTGAAGCCCCAAACCAGGACACGAGTGAAGCCCCAAACCAGGACACGAGTGAAGCCCCAAACCAGGACACGAGTGAAGCCCCAAACCAGGACACGAGTGAAGCCCCAAACCAGGACACGAGTGAAGCCCCAAACCAGGACACGAGTGAAGCCCCAAACCAGGACACGAGTGAAGCCCCAAACCAGGACACGAGTGAAGCCCCAAACCAGGACACGAGTGAAGCCCCAAACCAGGACACGAGTGAAGCCCCAAACCAGGACACGAGTGAAGCCCCAAACCAGGACACGAGTGAAGCCCCAAACCAGGACACGAGTGAAGCCCCAAACCAGGACACGAGTGAAGCCCCAAACCAGGACACGAGTGAAGCCCCAAACCAGGACACGAGTGAAGCCCCAAACCAGGACACGAGTGAAGCCCCAAACCAGGACACGAGTGAAGCCCCAAACCAGGACACGAGTGAAGCCCCAAACCAGGACACGAGTGAAGCCCCAAACCAGGACACGAGTGAAGCCCCAAACCAGGACACGAGTGAAGCCCCAAACCAGGACACGAGTGAAGCCCCAAACCAGGACACGAGTGAAGCCCCAAACCAGGACACGAGTGAAGCCCCAAACCAGGACACGAGTGAAGCCCCAAACCAGGACACGAGTGAAGCCCCAAACCAGGACACGAGTGAAGCCCCAAACCAGGACACGAGTGAAGCCCCAAACCAGGACACGAGTGAAGCCCCAAACCAGGACACGAGTGAAGCCCCAAACCAGGACACGAGTGAAGCCCCAAACCAGGACACGAGTGAAGCCCCAAACCAGGACACGAGTGAAGCCCCAAACCAGGACACGAGTGAAGCCCCAAACCAGGACACGAGTGAAGCCCCAAACCAGGACACGAGTGAAGCCCCAAACCAGGACACGAGTGAAGCCCCAAACCAGGACACGAGTGAAGCCCCAAACCAGGACACGAGTGAAGCCCCAAACCAGGACACGAGTGAAGCCCCAAACCAGGACACGAGTGAAGCCCCAAACCAGGACACGAGTGAAGCCCCAAACCAGGACACGAGTGAAGCCCCAAACCAGGACACGAGTGAAGCCCCAAACCAGGACACGAGTGAAGCCCCAAACCAGGACACGAGTGAAGCCCCAAACCAGGACACGAGTGAAGCCCCAAACCAGGACACGAGTGAAGCCCCAAACCAGGACACGAGTGAAGCCCCAAACCAGGACACGAGTGAAGCCCCAAACCAGGACACGAGTGAAGCCCCAAACCAGGACACGAGTGAAGCCCCAAACCAGGACACGAGTGAAGCCCCAAACCAGGACACGAGTGAAGCCCCAAACCAGGACACGAGTGAAGCCCCAAACCAGGACACGAGTGAAGCCCCAAACCAGGACACGAGTGAAGCCCCAAACCAGGACACGAGTGAAGCCCCAAACCAGGACACGAGTGAAGCCCCAAACCAGGACACGAGTGAAGCCCCAAACCAGGACACGAGTGAAGCCCCAAACCAGGACACGAGTGAAGCCCCAAACCAGGACACGAGTGAAGCCCCAAACCAGGACACGAGTGAAGCCCCAAACCAGGACACGAGTGAAGCCCCAAACCAGGACACGAGTGAAGCCCCAAACCAGGACACGAGTGAAGCCCCAAACCAGGACACGAGTGAAGCCCCAAACCAGGACACGAGTGAAGCCCCAAACCAGGACACGAGTGAAGCCCCAAACCAGGACACGAGTGAAGCCCCAAACCAGGACACGAGTGAAGCCCCAAACCAGGACACGAGTGAAGCCCCAAACCAGGACACGAGTGAAGCCCCAAACCAGGACACGAGTGAAGCCCCAAACCAGGACACGAGTGAAGCCCCAAACCAGGACACGAGTGAAGCCCCAAACCAGGACACGAGTGAAGCCCCAAACCAGGACACGAGTGAAGCCCCAAACCAGGACACGAGTGAAGCCCCAAACCAGGACACGAGTGAAGCCCCAAACCAGGACACGAGTGAAGCCCCAAACCAGGACACGAGTGAAGCCCCAAACCAGGACACGAGTGAAGCCCCAAACCAGGACACGAGTGAAGCCCCAAACCAGGACACGAGTGAAGCCCCAAACCAGGACACGAGTGAAGCCCCAAACCAGGACACGAGTGAAGCCCCAAACCAGGACACGAGTGAAGCCCCAAACCAGGACACGAGTGAAGCCCCAAACCAGGACACGAGTGAAGCCCCAAACCAGGACACGAGTGAAGCCCCAAACCAGGACACGAGTGAAGCCCCAAACCAGGACACGAGTGAAGCCCCAAACCAGGACACGAGTGAAGCCCCAAACCAGGACACGAGTGAAGCCCCAAACCAGGACACGAGTGAAGCCCCAAACCAGGACACGAGTGAAGCCCCAAACCAGGACACGAGTGAAGCCCCAAACCAGGACACGAGTGAAGCCCCAAACCAGGACACGAGTGAAGCCCCAAACCAGGACACGAGTGAAGCCCCAAACCAGGACACGAGTGAAGCCCCAAACCAGGACACGAGTGAAGCCCCAAACCAGGACACGAGTGAAGCCCCAAACCAGGACACGAGTGAAGCCCCAAACCAGGACACGAGTGAAGCCCCAAACCAGGACACGAGTGAAGCCCCAAACGAGACGAGTGGGACACGAGTGAAGCCCCAAACGAGACGAGTGGGACAAACATCTGCCCTCCTACTGTTGTCCCTGACCTCTGGCCTGTCCCTGACCTTTGCAGGACTTAACCTCGACTAACTCCATCTTGGCTGGTTCTTCTCTCTTAAACGGTTCTTCTCTCTTAAACGGTTCTTCTCGGTTCTTCTCTCTTAAACGGTTCTTCTCGGTTCTTCTCTCTTAAACGGTTCTTCTCTCTTAAACGGTTCTTCTCGGTTCTTCTCTCTTAAACGGTTCTTCTCTCTTAAACGGTTCTTCTCTCTTAAACGGTTCTTCTCGGTTCTTCTCTCTTAAACGGTTCTTCTCTCTTAAACGGTTCTTCTCGGTTCTTCTCTCTTAAACGGTTCTTCTCGGTTCTTCTCTCTTAAACGGTTCTTCTCTCTTAAACGGTTCTTCTCGGTTCTTCTCTCTTAAACGGTTCTTCTCGGTTCTTCTCTCTTAAACGGTTCTTCTCGGTTCTTCTCTCTTAAACGGTTCTTCTCTCTTAAACGGTTCTTCTCGGTTCTTCTCTCTTAAACGGTTCTTCTCTCTTAAACGGTTCTTCTCGGTTCTTCTCTCTTAAACGGTTCTTCTCGGTTCTTCTCTCTTAAACGGTTCTTCTCTCTTAAACGGTTCTTCTCGGTTCTTCTCTCTTAAACGGTTCTTCTCTCTTAAACGGTTCTTCTCGGTTCTTCTCTCTTAAACGGTTCTTCTCGGTTCTTCTCTCTTAAACGGTTCTTCTCTCTTAAACGGTTCTTCTCGGTTCTTCTCTCTTAAACGGTTCTCCAGAGTTGCGGTGGTTGGATCAGTAAAAGGGGATTTCACGCAGAGCTTTGAGGAACAACCCTGCAGCTGTTCAGATCAAATGAGTCAAAACATGATGTGTTCTTAAAGTCAGTCTGAGGAAAACGATCTGCACGAGGAAGAGGAACTACAGTCCAGAGAAAGAGAGGGAGAAAGAGGAGAAGAAGAGAGGGAGAAAGAGGAGAAGAAGAGAGGGAGAAAGAGGAGAAGAAGAGAGGGAGAAAGAGGAGAAGAAGAGAGGGAGAAAGAGGAGAAGAAAGAGGAGAAGAAAGAGGAGAAGAAAGAGGAGAAGAAGAGAGGGAGAAAGAGGAGAAGAAAGAGGAGAAGAAAGAGGAGAAGAAGAGGAGAACAAAGAGGAGAAGAAGAGAGGGAGAAAGAGGAGAAGAAGAGAGGGAGAAAGAGGAGAGGAAAGAGGAGAAGAAAGAGGAGAAGAAGAGAGGGAGAAAGAGGAGAAGAAGAGAGGGAGAAAGAGGAGAAGAAAGAGGAGAAGAAAGAGGAGAAGAAGAGAGGGAGAAAGAGGAGAAGAAAGAGGAGAAGAAAGAGGAGAAGAAGAGAGGGAGAAAGAGGAGAAGAAAGAGGAGAAGAAAGAGGAGAAGAAGAGAGGGAGAAAGAGGAGAAGAAAGAGGAGAAGAAAGAGGAGAAGAAAGAGGAGAAGAAAGAGGAGAAGAAAGAGGAGAAGAAAGAGGAGAAGAAGAGAGTGCAGTGAGTTTGTCGTAAAGTGGAAGTTAATGTGATGTTTCTGAGTTTATCACAAACCACAAGCCTCTCATTTACTGAAGAACTGCAGCGTCTGAGACTGAAGTTGTCCCTGAGTCTGTCCCAGGACTAAAGCCAGTCCCAGGGCCGCTGCTGCTCATTCGGGGGCCCAGGCTGACCGGCCCCCTCGAAGGGGTCAAGAATAGGACTTTCCTTTAAAGAGCATAATTCACATTCTTTTGAGGCGTCCGCGTTTTCTGGAGGACGTTAACATTACTCACATTAGTGCTTCTACAGGGAGGCCCCTGAGTCTCTGCTCCGGCCCCTGAGTCTCTGCTCCGGCCCCTGAGTCTCTGCTCCGCCCCCTGAGTCTCTGCTCCGCCCCCTGAGTCTCTGCTCTGCCCCCTGAGTCTCTGCTCCGCCCCCTGCTGACCAGAGCAAAGAACTGGACGTCTCTTTTCAATCAATCAATTTGTACAAAAGTTAACAAAATGCCGAGAAGTCAAAGCTGCTACGCGTCTTGCCCCTCCCCCCCCCGGGCCACGCCCCCCGAGCGGTGATGTTGTCGTTTGGCCCCGCCTGTTTGGCCCCGCCCTTGTCAGACTCTCACTGCGACAGTGATGTGGGTCTGATCATGTGACGGACTGTGCAGTGAACAGCTGATGCTCCACTTCCTGTGTGGACAGGAAGTGGCTCCAGAAAACACAGAACCAGGAAGTGCAGCGCGCCACATCCTCCACAAACATCCACGACTCAAGGAAGTTTAAACTGTGGCCGAAGCGAGACATTTGTAATAAACTGGAGAATTACAACCGTGAACTCTAGTGGTCAGAGGTCAGGTGTATGGGTCAGAGGTCAGGTGTATGGGTCAGAGGTCAGGTGTATGGGTCATGTGATCTCTGGTTCTTTCCACATGAAACACAAACGGCACAAATCAACTGAAGTCACATGATTGAGTCACGACGGCCTCAGAAAGTGGAGCCGGACTTCAGCTCCAAAGAGTCAGAGAAGAACTTTAAGAGAGAAGAACATCTGACCATCAGGACAAACATCTGACCATCAGGACAAACATCTGACCATCAGGACAAACATCTGACCATCAGGACAAACATCTGACCATCAGGACAAACATCTGACCGTCAGGACAAGCATCTGACCATCAGGACAAACATCCATCTGACCATCAGGACAAACATCTGACCATCAGGACAAACATCTGACCATCAGGACAAGCATCTGACCATCAGGACAAACATCTGACCATCAGGACAAACATCTGACCATCAGGACAAGCATCTGACCATCAGGACAAACATCTGACCATCAGAACAAACATCTGACCATCAGGACAAGCATCTGACCATCAGGACAAACATCCATCTGACCATCAGGACAAACATCTGACCATCAGGACAAACATCTGACCATCAGGACAAACATCCATCTGACCATCAGGACAAGCATCTGACCATCAGGACAAACATCTGACCATCAGGACAAACATCTGACCATCAGGACAAGCATCTGACCATCAGGACAAACATCTGACCATCAGGACAAACATCCATCTGACCATCAGGACAAACATCTGACCATCAGGACAAACATCTGACCGTCAGGACAAACATCTGACCATCAGGACAAACATCTGACCATCAAGACAAGCATCTGACCATCAGGACAAACATCTGACCATCAGGACAAACATCTGACCATCAGGACAAACATCTGACCATCAGGACAAACATCTGACCGTCAGGACAAACATCTGACCGTCAGGACAGAGTTTAGAGAACGCAAGAACAGAATAAAAAGTGTATGAAAGTGAAATAAGTGCAATAATAAAACACTTTCAGTTTCTCGTTTCCTCTGTAAAAAACTCAGTATTTTGTGTCATTTACAGGTGGAAAATATATTAGAATATTAGAGTCGTCTATAATTAAACTGTTAAAAAGTTGCATAAATAATACTGTACTTAGTCCTTTAGTTCTTATGATTATGACACGATTATTGACCAAATCAACGACGTTACATTTCCATGACGACGTCATATTAAACGAGGCCGAGTCTTAACGAAGCCACGGTTCGTCTGAACACGCAGAGTTATTGCACGAGTTATTGCACAATTCCACTGAGCGACATGTTTGTGCAGAAGAAGAACGCTCAAGAAGAGCGTCCTCCAGGGGGCGTGTCCTTCAGGGGGCGTGTCACATGTGAGCGTCGTCCAGGGGGCGTGTCACACGAGAGCGTCCTCCAGGGGGCGTGTCATACGAGAGCGTCCTCAGGGGGCGTGTCACACGAGAGCGTCCTTCAGGGGGCGTGTCTCATGAGAGCTTAGGTCTAAACAAGACCTAAGGTTTTGACCTGGTTTAGTCCTGGTTTAGTCCTGGTTTAGACCTGGTTTAGACCTGGTTTAGTCCTGGTTTAGACCTGGTTTAGTCCTGGTTTAGACCTGGTTTAGACCTGGTTTAGTCCTGGTTTAGTCCTGGTTTAGACCTGGTTTAGACCTGGTTTAGTCCTGGTTTAGACCTGGTTTAGACCTGGTTTAGTCCTGGTTTAGACCTGGTTTAGTCCTGGTTTAGACCTGGTTTAGACCTGGTTTAGTCCTGGTTTAGTCCTGGTTTAGACCTGGTTTAGACCTGGTTTAGTCCTGGTTTAGACCTGGTTTAGTCCTGGTTTAGTCCTGGTTCAGACCTGGTTTAGACCTGGTTTAGTCCTGGTTTAGACCTGGTTTAGACCTGGTTTAGTCCTGGTCTAGTCCTGGTCTAGTCCTGGTCTAGTCCTGGTTTAGACCTGGTTTAGACCTGGTTTAGTCCTGGTTTAGACCTGGTTTAGTCCTGGTTTAGTCCTGGTTTAGACCTGGTCTAGTCCTGGTCTAGTCCTGGTTTAGTCCTGGTTTAGACCTGGTTTAGACCTGGTTTAGTCCTGGTTTAGACCTGGTTTAGTCCTGGTTTAGTCCTGGTTTAGACCTGGTTTAGACCTGGTTTAGTCCTGGTTTAGACCTGGTTTAGACCTGGTTTAGACCTGGTTTGGACCTGGTTTAGTCCTGGTTTAGTCCTGGTTTAGTCCTGGTTTAGTCCTGGTTTAGACCTGGTTAAGTCCTGGATTAGACCTGGTTTAGTCCTGGTTTAGTCCTGGTTTAGACCTGGTTTAGACCTGGTTTAGTCCTGGTTTAGTCCTGGTTTAGTCCTGGTTTAGACCTGGTTTAGTCCTGGTTTAGACCTGGTTTAGACCTGGTTTAGTCCTGGTTTAGACCTGGTTAAGTCCTGGTTTAGTCCTGGTTTAGTCCTGGTTTGGACCTGGTTTAGACCTGGTTTAGTCTTTAGTCCTGGTTTAGACCTGGTTTAGTCCTGGTTTAGTCTTTAGACCTGGTTTAGACCTGGTTTAGTCCTGGTTTAGTCTTTAGTCCTGGTTTAGACACTTACTTTCTGCTCTTGAAACATCTGGACATGATTTAAAAGTTTCAGATGAAAAGAGTTGAATCCATTTGTAAAGTTTCTCTCGTCTGTGAAGAACGAGCCAGAGAAACACACAAGGAGCTGCACCAATGAGAGAGCAGAGAGGAGGAGCCCAGAGCAGAGAGGAGGAGCCCAGAGCAGAGAGGAGGAGGAGCCCAGGGCAGAGAGAAGGAGGAGCCCAGAGCAGAGAGGAGGAGCCCAGAGCAGAGAGAAGGAGGAGCCCAGAGCAGAGAGGAGGAGCCCAGAGCAGAGAGGAGGAGGAGCCCAGGGCAGAGATGAGGAGCCCAGAGCAGAGAGGAGGAGGAGCCCAGGGCAGAGATGAGGAGCCCAGAGCAGAGAGGAGGAGGAGCCCAGAGCAGAGAGGAGGGGCCCAGAGCAGAGAGGAGGAGGAGCCCAGAGCAGAGAGGAGGAGCCCAGAGCAGAGAGGAGGAGGAGCCCAGGGCAGAGATGAGGAGCCCAGAGCAGAGAGGAGGAGGAGCCCAGAGCAGAGAGGAGGGGCCCAGAGCAGAGAGGAGGAGGAGCCCAGGGCAGAGAGGAGGAGCCCAGAGCAGAGAGGAGGAGCCCAGGGCAGAGAGGAGGAGCCCAGAGCAGAGAGGAGGAGGAGCCCAGAGCAGAGAGGAGGAGCCCAGAGCAGAGAGGAGGAGCCCAGAGCAGAGAGGAGGAGCCCAGAGCAGAGAGGAGGAGGAGCCCAGGGCAGAGAGAAGGAGGAGCCCAGAGCAGAGAGGAGGAGCCCAGAGCAGAGAGAAGGAGGAGCCCAGAGCAGAGAGGAGGAGCCCAGAGCAGAGAGGAGGAGGAGCCCAGGGCAGAGATGAGGAGCCCAGAGCAGAGAGGAGGAGGAGCCCAGGGCAGAGATGAGGAGCCCAGAGCAGAGAGGAGGAGGAGCCCAGAGCAGAGAGGAGGGGCCCAGAGCAGAGAGGAGGAGGAGCCCAGAGCAGAGAGGAGGAGCCCAGAGCAGAGAGGAGGAGGAGCCCAGGGCAGAGATGAGGAGCCCAGAGCAGAGAGGAGGAGGAGCCCAGAGCAGAGAGGAGGGGCCCAGAGCAGAGAGGAGGAGGAGCCCAGGGCAGAGAGGAGGAGCCCAGAGCAGAGAGGAGGAGCCCAGGGCAGAGAGGAGGAGCCCAGAGCAGAGAGGAGGAGGAGCCCAGAGCAGAGAGGAGGAGCCCAGAGCAGAGAGGAGGAGCCCAGAGCAGAGAGGAGGAGCCCAGAGCAGAGAGGAGGAGGAGCCCAGGGCAGAGAGAAGGAGGAGCCCAGAGCAGAGAGGAGGAGCCCAGAGCAGAGAGAAGGAGGAGCCCAGAGCAGAGAGGAGGAGCCCAGAGCAGAGAGGAGGAGGAGCCCAGGGCAGAGATGAGGAGCCCAGAGCAGAGAGGAGGAGGAGCCCAGGGCAGAGATGAGGAGCCCAGAGCAGAGAGGAGGAGGAGCCCAGAGCAGAGAGGAGGGGCCCAGAGCAGAGAGGAGGAGGAGCCCAGAGCAGAGAGGAGGAGCCCAGAGCAGAGAGGAGGAGCCCAGAGCAGAGAGGAGGAGCCCAGAGCAGAGAGGAGGAGCCCAGAGCAGAGAGGAGGAGCCCAGAGCAGAGAGGAGGAGGAGCCCAGGGCAGAGAGAAGGAGGAGCCCAGAGCAGAGAGGAGGAGCCCAGAGCAGAGAGAAGGAGGAGCCCAGAGCAGAGAGGAGGAGCCCAGAGCAGAGAGGAGGAGGAGCCCAGGGCAGAGATGAGGAGCCCAGAGCAGAGAGGAGGAGGAGCCCAGGGCAGAGATGAGGAGCCCAGAGCAGAGAGGAGGAGGAGCCCAGAGCAGAGAGGAGGGGCCCAGAGCAGAGAGGAGGAGGAGCCCAGAGCAGAGAGGAGGAGCCCAGAGCAGAGAGGAGGAGGAGCCCAGGGCAGAGATGAGGAGCCCAGAGCAGAGAGGAGGAGGAGCCCAGAGCAGAGAGGAGGGGCCCAGAGCAGAGAGGAGGAGGAGCCCAGGGCAGAGAGGAGGAGCCCAGAGCAGAGAGGAGGAGCCCAGGGCAGAGAGGAGGAGCCCAGAGCAGAGAGGAGGAGGAGCCCAGAGCAGAGAGGAGGAGCCCAGAGCAGAGAGGAGGAGCCCAGAGCAGAGAGGAGGAGCCCAGAGCAGAGAGGAGGAGGAGCCCAGGGCAGAGAGAAGGAGGAGCCCAGAGCAGAGAGGAGGAGCCCAGAGCAGAGAGAAGGAGGAGCCCAGAGCAGAGAGGAGGAGCCCAGAGCAGAGAGGAGGAGGAGCCCAGGGCAGAGATGAGGAGCCCAGAGCAGAGAGGAGGAGGAGCCCAGGGCAGAGATGAGGAGCCCAGAGCAGAGAGGAGGAGGAGCCCAGAGCAGAGAGGAGGGGCCCAGAGCAGAGAGGAGGAGGAGCCCAGAGCAGAGAGGAGGAGCCCAGAGCAGAGAGGAGGAGCCCAGAGCAGAGAGGAGGAGCCCAGAGCAGAGAGGAGGAGCCCAGAGCAGAGAGGAGGAGCCCAGAGCAGAGAGGAGGAGCCCAGAGCAGAGAGGAGGAGCCCAGAGCAGAGAGGAGGAGGAGCCCAGAGCAGAGAGGAGGAGCCCAGAGCAGAGAGGAGGAGCCCAGAGCAGAGAGGAGGAGCCCAGAGCAGAGAGGAGGAGGAGCCCAGAGCAGAGAGGAGGAGCCCAGAGCAGAGAGAAGGAGGAGCCCAGAGCAGAGAGGAGGAGCCCAGAGCAGAGAGGAGGAGGAGCCCAGGGCAGAGATGAGGAGCCCAGAGCAGAGAGGAGGAGGAGCCCAGGTCAGAGATGAGGAGCCCAGAGCAGAGAGGAGGAGGAGCCCAGAGCAGAGAGGAGGGGCCCAGAGCAGAGAGGAGGAGGAGCCCAGAGCAGAGAGGAGGAGCCCAGAGCAGAGAGGAGGAGGAGCCCAGGGCAGAGATGAGGAGCCCAGAGCAGAGAGGAGGAGGAGCCCAGAGCAGAGAGGAGGGGCCCAGAGCAGAGAGGAGGAGGAGCCCAGGGCAGAGAGGAGGAGCCCAGAGCAGAGAGGAGGAGCCCAGGGCAGAGAGGAGGAGCCCAGAGCAGAGAGGAGGAGGAGCCCAGAGCAGAGAGGAGGAGCCCAGAGCAGAGAGGAGGAGCCCAGAGCAGAGAGGAGGAGCCCAGAGCAGAGAGGAGGAGGAGCCCAGGGCAGAGAGAAGGAGGAGCCCAGAGCAGAGAGGAGGAGCCCAGAGCAGAGAGAAGGAGGAGCCCAGAGCAGAGAGGAGGAGCCCAGAGCAGAGAGGAGGAGGAGCCCAGGGCAGAGATGAGGAGCCCAGAGCAGAGAGGAGGAGGAGCCCAGGGCAGAGATGAGGAGCCCAGAGCAGAGAGGAGGAGGAGCCCAGAGCAGAGAGGAGGGGCCCAGAGCAGAGAGGAGGAGGAGCCCAGAGCAGAGAGGAGGAGCCCAGAGCAGAGAGGAGGAGGAGCCCAGGGCAGAGATGAGGAGGAGCCCAGGGCAGAGAGGAGGAGGAGCCCAGAGCAGAGAGGAGGGGCCCAGAGCAGAGAGGAGGAGGAGCCCAGGGCAGAGAGGAGGAGCCCAGAGCAGAGAGGAGGAGCCCAGGGCAGAGAGGAGGAGCCCAGAGCAGAGAGGAGGAGGAGCCCAGGGCAGAGAGGAGGAGCCCAGAGCAGAGAGGAGGAGGAGCCCAGAGCAGAGAGGAGGAGCCCAGGGCAGAGGAGGAGGAGCCCAGGGCAGAGAGGAGGAGCCCAGAGCAGAGAGGAGGAGCCCAGAGCAGAGAGGAGGAGGAGCCAGAGCAGAGAGGAGGAGGAGCCCAGAGCAGAGAGGAGGAGCCCAGAGCAGAGAGGAGGAGGAGCCCAGAGCAGAGAGGAGGAGGAGCCCAGAGCAGAGAGGAGGAGCCCAGAGCAGAGAGGAGGAGCCCAGAGCAGAGAGGAGGAGCCCAGGGCAGAGAGGAGGAGCCCAGAGCAGAGAGGAGGAGGAGCCCAGAGCAGAGAGGAGGAGCCCAGAGCAGAGAGGAGGAGCCCAGAGGCAGAGAGGAGAAGCCCAGGGCAGAGAGGAGGAGCCCAGAGCAGAGAGGAGGAGCCCAGGCAGAGGAGGAGCCCAGAGCAGAGAGGAGGAGGAGCCCAGAGCAGAGAGGAGGAGCCCAGAGCAGAGAGGAGGAGCCCAGAGCAGAGAGGAGGAGCCCAGGCAGAGAGGAGGAGCCCAGAGCAGAGAGGAGGAGCCCAGAGCAGAGAGGAGGAGCCCAGAGCAGAGAGGAGGAGCCCAGAGCAGAGAGAGGAGGAGCCCAGAGCAGAGAGGAGGGAGGAGCCCAGAGCAGAGAGGAGGGAGCCCAGAGCAGAGAGGAGAGCAGGCAGGAGGAGGAGCCCAGGGCAGAGAG
>NW_027316379.1:20000-23836 GCF_026437365.1 Eucyclogobius newberryi | reverse complement strand
TCCCTTCCCCGGGGTGAGTCTGGAGGAGTGGGGGGTGGCTCTGGAGGTGCTCCGGGGGCTCCAGGGGGTGCTTGGTGGAGACCATGCCCAGCCAGAGTGTCCCTTCCCCGGGGTGAGTCTGGGGAGAGTGGGGGGTGGCTCTGGGGGTGCTCCGGGGGCTCCAGGGGGTGCTTGGTGGAGACCATGCCCAGCCAGAGTGGCCCTTCCCCGGGGTGAGTCTGGGGAGAGTGGGGGGTGGCTCTGGAGGGCCTCCGGGGGTTCCAGGGGTTCCAGGGGTTCCAGGGGGTGCTCGGTGGAGGCCATGCCCAGCCAGAGTGGCCCTTCCCCGGGCAGAGTCTGGGGAGAGTGGGGGGTGGCTCTGGAGGTGCTCCGGGGGCTCCAGGGGCTGCTTGGTGGAGACCATGCCCAGCCAGAGTGGCCCTTCCCCCGGGTGAGTCTGGGGACAGTGGGGGGTGGCCCTGGAGGGCCTCCGGGGGTTCCAGGGGGTGCTCGGCGGAGGCCATGCCCGGCCAGAGTGTCCCTTCCCGGGCAGAGTCTGGGGAGAGTGGGGGGTGGCTCTGGAGGTGCTCCGGGGGCTCCAGGGGGTGCTCAGTGGAGGCCATGCCCAGCCAGAGTGGCCCTTCCCCGGGCAGAGTCTGGAGGAGTGGGGGGTGGCTCTGGAGGTGCTCCGGGGGCTCCAGGGGTTCCAGGGGGTGGTCGGCGGAGGCCATGCCCAGCCAGAGTGGCCCTTCCCCGGGGTGAGTCTGGGGAGAGTGGGGGGTGGCTCTGGAGGGCCTCCGGGGGTTCCAGGGGCTCCAGGGGGTGCTTGGTGGAGGCCATGCCCAGCCAGAGTGGCCCTTCCCCGGGGTGAGTCTGGGGAGAGTGGGGGGTGGCTCTGGGGGTGCTCCGGGGGCTCCAGGGGGTGCTCGGCGGAGGCCATGCCCAGCCAGAGTGTCCCTTCCCCGGGGTGAGTCTGGAGGAGTGGGGGGTGGCCCTGGAGGTGCTCCGGGGGCTCCAGGGGCTCCAGGGGGTGCTCGGCGGAGGCCATGCCCAGCCAGAGTGTCCCTTCCCCGGGGTGAGTCTGGAGGAGTGGGGGGTGGCTCTGGAGGTGCTCCGGGGGCTCCAGGGGGTGCTTGGTGGAGACCATGCCCAGCCAGAGTGTCCCTTCCCCGGGGTGAGTCTGGGGAGAGTGGGGGGTGGCTCTGGGGGTGCTCCGGGGGCTCCAGGGGGTGCTTGGTGGAGACCATGCCCAGCCAGAGTGGCCCTTCCCCGGGGTGAGTCTGGGGAGAGTGGGGGGTGGCTCTGGAGGGCCTCCGGGGGTTCCAGGGGTTCCAGGGGTTCCAGGGGGTGCTCGGTGGAGGCCATGCCCAGCCAGAGTGGCCCTTCCCCGGGCAGAGTCTGGGGAGAGTGGGGGGTGGCTCTGGAGGTGCTCCGGGGGCTCCAGGGGCTGCTTGGTGGAGACCATGCCCAGCCAGAGTGGCCCTTCCCCCGGGTGAGTCTGGGGACAGTGGGGGGTGGCCCTGGAGGGCCTCCGGGGGTTCCAGGGGGTGCTCGGCGGAGGCCATGCCCGGCCAGAGTGTCCCTTCCCCGGGCAGAGTCTGGGGAGAGTGGGGGGTGGCTCTGGAGGTGCTCCGGGGGCTCCAGGGGTTCCAGGGGGTGGTCGGCGGAGGCCATGCCCAGCCAGAGTGTCCCTTCCCCGGGGTGAGTCTGGAGGAGAGTGGGGGGTGGCTCTGGGGGTGCTCCGGGGGCTCCAGGGGGTGCTCGGCGGAGGCCATGCCCAGCCAGAGTGTCCCTTCCCCGGGGTGAGTCTGGAGGAGTGGGGGGTGGCCCTGGAGGTGCTCCGGGGGCTCCAGGGGCTCCAGGGGGTGCTCGGTGGGGGCCATGCCCAGCCAGAGTGTCCCTTCCCCGGGGTGAGTCTGGAGGAGTGGGGGGTGGCTCTGGAGGTGCTCCGGGGGCTCCAGGGGGTGCTTGGTGGAGACCATGCCCAGCCAGAGTGGCCCTCCCCCGGGGTGAGTCTGGGGAGAGTGGGGGGTGGCTCTGGAGGGCCTCCGGGGGTTCCAGGGGCTCCAGGGGGTGCTTGGTGGAGGCCATGCCCAGCCAGAGTGTCCCTTCCCCGGGGTGAGTCTGGGGTGAGTGGGGGGTGGCTCTGGGGGTGCTCCGGGGGCTCCAGGGGGTGCTCGGCGGAGGCCATGCCCAGCCAGAGTGGCCCTTCCCCGGGGTGAGTCTGGGGAGAGTGGGGGGTGGCTCTGGGGGTGCTCCGGGGGCTCCAGGGGGTGCTTGGTGGAGACCATGCCCAGCCAGAGTGGCCCTTCCCCGGGCAGAGTCTGGGGAGAGTGGGGGGTGGCTCTGGAGGTGCTCCGGGGGCTCCAGGGGTTCCAGGGGGTGCTCAGTGGGGGCCATGCCCAGGCAGAGTGTCCCTTCCCCGGGGTGAGTCTGGAGGAGTGGGGGGTGGCTCTGGAGGTGCTCCGGGGGCTCCAGGGGGTGCTTGGTGGAGACCATGCCCAGCCAGAGTGTCCCTTCCCCGGGGTGAGTCTGGGGAGAGTGGGGGGTGGCTCTGGGGGTGCTCCGGGGGCTCCAGGGGGTGCTTGGTGGAGACCATGCCCAGCCAGAGTGGCCCTTCCCCGGGGTGAGTCTGGGGAGAGTGGGGGGTGGCTCTGGAGGGCCTCCGGGGGTTCCAGGGGTTCCAGGGGGTGCTCGGTGGAGGCCATGCCCAGCCAGAGTGGCCCTTCCCCGGGCAGAGTCTGGGGAGAGTGGGGGGTGGCTCTGGAGGTGCTCCGGGGGCTCCAGGGGCTGCTTGGTGGAGACCATGCCCAGCCAGAGTGGCCCTTCCCCCGGGTGAGTCTGGGGACAGTGGGGGGTGGCTCTGGAGGGCCTCCGGGGGCTCCAGTGGCTCCAGGGGGTGCTCAGCGGAGGCCATGCCCAGCCAGAGTGGCCCTTCCCCGGCCTCATATGCGGCAGAGTGCGGGGTGAGCAAAATGGGTTAAAATGGGTTAAAATGTGAAAAAAAAAAAAAAAAAAAAAAAAAAAACACCAAAATGAGCAAAATGAAATAATCCCCTATCATCAGTGCACTGTTTGACCCCTGAAAAGCACTCCCCTGGGGCCTGGAGGTGATCTGACCATCAGAGTATAGCACCCTATGCCCCTGAGGGACTTAGAGTAAAAACCGAAATAGTACACTATTCCCGAAAAGACTCTGTCGTTTTTCGGCAATAGTACACTATACCCATCGACTCTGTCGTTTTTCCGGGCCGTAGTACGAAGTTGTGAGCAAAAGGGGTGAAAATGGGTTAAAATGTGAAAAAACACCAAAATGAGCAAAATGAAATAATCCCCCATCATCAGTGCACTGTTTGACCCCAGAAAAGCACTCCCCTGGGGCCTGGAGGTGATCTGACCATCATAGTATAGCACCCCATGCCCCTGAGGGACTTAGAGTAAAAACCGAAATAGTACACTATTCCCGAAAAGACTCTGTCGTTTTTCGGCAATAGTACACTATACCCATCGACTCTGTCGTTTTTCCGGGCCGTAGTACGAAGTTGTGAGCAAAAGGGGTGAAAATGGGTTAAAATGTGAAAAAACACCAAAATGAGCAAAATGAAATAATCCCCCATCATCAGTGCACTGTTTGACCCCAGAAAAGCACTCCCCTGGGGCCTGGAGGTGATCTGACCATCATAGTATAGTACACTATACCCCTGAGGGACTTAGTGCAAAAACCGAAATAGTACACTATACCCGAAAAGACTCTGTCGTTTTTCGGCAATAGTACACTATACCCATCGACTCTGTCGTTTTTCCGGGCCGTAGTACGAAGTTGTGAGCAAAAGGGGTGAAAATGGGTTAAAATGTGA
>NW_027316379.1:0-10000 GCF_026437365.1 Eucyclogobius newberryi | reverse complement strand
GCTCCAGGGGGTGCTTGGTGGAGGCCATGCCCAGCCAGAGTGGCCCTTCCCCGGGGTGAGTCTGGGGAGAGTGGGGGGTGGCTCTGGGGGTGCTCCGGGGGCTCCAGGGGGTGCTCGGCGGAGGCCATGCCCAGCCAGAGTGTCCCTTCCCCGGGGTGAGTCTGGAGGAGTGGGGGGTGGCCCTGGAGGTGCTCCGGGGGCTCCAGGGGCTCCAGGGGGTGCTCGGCGGAGGCCATGCCCAGCCAGAGTGTCCCTTCCCCGGGGTGAGTCTGGAGGAGTGGGGGGTGGCTCTGGAGGTGCTCCGGGGGCTCCAGGGGGTGCTTGGTGGAGACCATGCCCAGCCAGAGTGTCCCTTCCCCGGGGTGAGTCTGGGGAGAGTGGGGGGTGGCTCTGGGGGTGCTCCGGGGGCTCCAGGGGGTGCTTGGTGGAGACCATGCCCAGCCAGAGTGGCCCTTCCCCGGGGTGAGTCTGGGGAGAGTGGGGGGTGGCTCTGGAGGGCCTCCGGGGGTTCCAGGGGTTCCAGGGGTTCCAGGGGGTGCTCGGTGGAGGCCATGCCCAGCCAGAGTGGCCCTTCCCCGGGCAGAGTCTGGGGAGAGTGGGGGGTGGCTCTGGAGGTGCTCCGGGGGCTCCAGGGGCTGCTTGGTGGAGACCATGCCCAGCCAGAGTGGCCCTTCCCCCGGGTGAGTCTGGGGACAGTGGGGGGTGGCCCTGGAGGGCCTCCGGGGGTTCCAGGGGGTGCTCGGCGGAGGCCATGCCCGGCCAGAGTGTCCCTTCCCCGGGCAGAGTCTGGGGAGAGTGGGGGGTGGCTCTGGAGGTGCTCCGGGGGCTCCAGGGGGTGCTCAGTGGAGGCCATGCCCAGCCAGAGTGGCCCTTCCCCGGGCAGAGTCTGGAGGAGTGGGGGGTGGCTCTGGAGGTGCTCCGGGGGCTCCAGGGGTTCCAGGGGGTGGTCGGCGGAGGCCATGCCCAGCCAGAGTGGCCCTTCCCCGGGGTGAGTCTGGGGAGAGTGGGGGGTGGCTCTGGAGGGCCTCCGGGGGTTCCAGGGGCTCCAGGGGGTGCTTGGTGGAGGCCATGCCCAGCCAGAGTGGCCCTTCCCCGGGGTGAGTCTGGGGAGAGTGGGGGGTGGCTCTGGGGGTGCTCCGGGGGCTCCAGGGGGTGCTCGGCGGAGGCCATGCCCAGCCAGAGTGTCCCTTCCCCGGGGTGAGTCTGGAGGAGTGGGGGGTGGCCCTGGAGGTGCTCCGGGGGCTCCAGGGGCTCCAGGGGGTGCTCGGCGGAGGCCATGCCCAGCCAGAGTGTCCCTTCCCCGGGGTGAGTCTGGAGGAGTGGGGGGTGGCTCTGGAGGTGCTCCGGGGGCTCCAGGGGGTGCTTGGTGGAGACCATGCCCAGCCAGAGTGTCCCTTCCCCGGGGTGAGTCTGGGGAGAGTGGGGGGTGGCTCTGGGGGTGCTCCGGGGGCTCCAGGGGGTGCTTGGTGGAGACCATGCCCAGCCAGAGTGGCCCTTCCCCGGGGTGAGTCTGGGGAGAGTGGGGGGTGGCTCTGGAGGGCCTCCGGGGGTTCCAGGGGTTCCAGGGGTTCCAGGGGGTGCTCGGTGGAGGCCATGCCCAGCCAGAGTGGCCCTTCCCCGGGCAGAGTCTGGGGAGAGTGGGGGGTGGCTCTGGAGGTGCTCCGGGGGCTCCAGGGGCTGCTTGGTGGAGACCATGCCCAGCCAGAGTGGCCCTTCCCCCGGGTGAGTCTGGGGACAGTGGGGGGTGGCCCTGGAGGGCCTCCGGGGGTTCCAGGGGGTGCTCGGCGGAGGCCATGCCCGGCCAGAGTGTCCCTTCCCCGGGCAGAGTCTGGGGAGAGTGGGGGGTGGCTCTGGAGGTGCTCCGGGGGCTCCAGGGGGTGCTCAGTGGAGGCCATGCCCAGCCAGAGTGGCCCTTCCCCGGGCAGAGTCTGGAGGAGTGGGGGGTGGCTCTGGAGGTGCTCCGGGGGCTCCAGGGGTTCCAGGGGGTGGTCGGCGGAGGCCATGCCCAGCCAGAGTGGCCCTTCCCCGGGGTGAGTCTGGGGAGAGTGGGGGGTGGCTCTGGAGGGCCTCCGGGGGTTCCAGGGGCTCCAGGGGGTGCTTGGTGGAGGCCATGCCCAGCCAGAGTGGCCCTTCCCCGGGGTGAGTCTGGGGAGAGTGGGGGGTGGCTCTGGGGGTGCTCCGGGGGCTCCAGGGGGTGCTCGGCGGAGGCCATGCCCAGCCAGAGTGTCCCTTCCCCGGGGTGAGTCTGGAGGAGTGGGGGGTGGCCCTGGAGGTGCTCCGGGGGCTCCAGGGGCTCCAGGGGGTGCTCGGCGGAGGCCATGCCCAGCCAGAGTGTCCCTTCCCCGGGGTGAGTCTGGAGGAGTGGGGGGTGGCTCTGGAGGTGCTCCGGGGGCTCCAGGGGGTGCTTGGTGGAGACCATGCCCAGCCAGAGTGTCCCTTCCCCGGGGTGAGTCTGGGGAGAGTGGGGGGTGGCTCTGGGGGTGCTCCGGGGGCTCCAGGGGGTGCTTGGTGGAGACCATGCCCAGCCAGAGTGGCCCTTCCCCGGGGTGAGTCTGGGGAGAGTGGGGGGTGGCTCTGGAGGGCCTCCGGGGGTTCCAGGGGTTCCAGGGGTTCCAGGGGGTGCTCGGTGGAGGCCATGCCCAGCCAGAGTGGCCCTTCCCCGGGCAGAGTCTGGGGAGAGTGGGGGGTGGCTCTGGAGGTGCTCCGGGGGCTCCAGGGGCTGCTTGGTGGAGACCATGCCCAGCCAGAGTGGCCCTTCCCCCGGGTGAGTCTGGGGACAGTGGGGGGTGGCCCTGGAGGGCCTCCGGGGGTTCCAGGGGGTGCTCGGCGGAGGCCATGCCCGGCCAGAGTGTCCCTTCCCCGGGCAGAGTCTGGGGAGAGTGGGGGGTGGCTCTGGAGGTGCTCCGGGGGCTCCAGGGGGTGCTCAGTGGAGGCCATGCCCAGCCAGAGTGGCCCTTCCCCGGGCAGAGTCTGGAGGAGTGGGGGGTGGCTCTGGAGGTGCTCCGGGGGCTCCAGGGGTTCCAGGGGGTGGTCGGCGGAGGCCATGCCCAGCCAGAGTGGCCCTTCCCCGGGGTGAGTCTGGGGAGAGTGGGGGGTGGCTCTGGAGGGCCTCCGGGGGTTCCAGGGGCTCCAGGGGGTGCTTGGTGGAGGCCATGCCCAGCCAGAGTGGCCCTTCCCCGGGGTGAGTCTGGGGAGAGTGGGGGGTGGCTCTGGGGGTGCTCCGGGGGCTCCAGGGGGTGCTCGGCGGAGGCCATGCCCAGCCAGAGTGTCCCTTCCCCGGGGTGAGTCTGGAGGAGTGGGGGGTGGCCCTGGAGGTGCTCCGGGGGCTCCAGGGGCTCCAGGGGGTGCTCGGCGGAGGCCATGCCCAGCCAGAGTGTCCCTTCCCCGGGGTGAGTCTGGAGGAGTGGGGGGTGGCTCTGGAGGTGCTCCGGGGGCTCCAGGGGGTGCTTGGTGGAGACCATGCCCAGCCAGAGTGTCCCTTCCCCGGGGTGAGTCTGGGGAGAGTGGGGGGTGGCTCTGGGGGTGCTCCGGGGGCTCCAGGGGGTGCTTGGTGGAGACCATGCCCAGCCAGAGTGGCCCTTCCCCGGGGTGAGTCTGGGGAGAGTGGGGGGTGGCTCTGGAGGGCCTCCGGGGGTTCCAGGGGTTCCAGGGGTTCCAGGGGGTGCTCGGTGGAGGCCATGCCCAGCCAGAGTGGCCCTTCCCCGGGCAGAGTCTGGGGAGAGTGGGGGGTGGCTCTGGAGGTGCTCCGGGGGCTCCAGGGGCTGCTTGGTGGAGACCATGCCCAGCCAGAGTGGCCCTTCCCCCGGGTGAGTCTGGGGACAGTGGGGGGTGGCCCTGGAGGGCCTCCGGGGGTTCCAGGGGGTGCTCGGCGGAGGCCATGCCCGGCCAGAGTGTCCCTTCCCCGGGCAGAGTCTGGGGAGAGTGGGGGGTGGCTCTGGAGGTGCTCCGGGGGCTCCAGGGGGTGCTCAGTGGAGGCCATGCCCAGCCAGAGTGGCCCTTCCCCGGGCAGAGTCTGGAGGAGTGGGGGGTGGCTCTGGAGGTGCTCCGGGGGCTCCAGGGGTTCCAGGGGGTGGTCGGCGGAGGCCATGCCCAGCCAGAGTGGCCCTTCCCCGGGGTGAGTCTGGGGAGAGTGGGGGGTGGCTCTGGAGGGCCTCCGGGGGTTCCAGGGGCTCCAGGGGGTGCTTGGTGGAGGCCATGCCCAGCCAGAGTGGCCCTTCCCCGGGGTGAGTCTGGGGAGAGTGGGGGGTGGCTCTGGGGGTGCTCCGGGGGCTCCAGGGGGTGCTCGGCGGAGGCCATGCCCAGCCAGAGTGTCCCTTCCCCGGGGTGAGTCTGGAGGAGTGGGGGGTGGCCCTGGAGGTGCTCCGGGGGCTCCAGGGGCTCCAGGGGGTGCTCGGCGGAGGCCATGCCCAGCCAGAGTGTCCCTTCCCCGGGGTGAGTCTGGAGGAGTGGGGGGTGGCTCTGGAGGTGCTCCGGGGGCTCCAGGGGGTGCTTGGTGGAGACCATGCCCAGCCAGAGTGTCCCTTCCCCGGGGTGAGTCTGGGGAGAGTGGGGGGTGGCTCTGGGGGTGCTCCGGGGGCTCCAGGGGGTGCTTGGTGGAGACCATGCCCAGCCAGAGTGGCCCTTCCCCGGGGTGAGTCTGGGGAGAGTGGGGGGTGGCTCTGGAGGGCCTCCGGGGGTTCCAGGGGTTCCAGGGGTTCCAGGGGGTGCTCGGTGGAGGCCATGCCCAGCCAGAGTGGCCCTTCCCCGGGCAGAGTCTGGGGAGAGTGGGGGGTGGCTCTGGAGGTGCTCCGGGGGCTCCAGGGGCTGCTTGGTGGAGACCATGCCCAGCCAGAGTGGCCCTTCCCCCGGGTGAGTCTGGGGACAGTGGGGGGTGGCCCTGGAGGGCCTCCGGGGGTTCCAGGGGGTGCTCGGCGGAGGCCATGCCCGGCCAGAGTGTCCCTTCCCCGGGCAGAGTCTGGGGAGAGTGGGGGGTGGCTCTGGAGGTGCTCCGGGGGCTCCAGGGGGTGCTCAGTGGAGGCCATGCCCAGCCAGAGTGGCCCTTCCCCGGGCAGAGTCTGGAGGAGTGGGGGGTGGCTCTGGAGGTGCTCCGGGGGCTCCAGGGGTTCCAGGGGGTGGTCGGCGGAGGCCATGCCCAGCCAGAGTGGCCCTTCCCCGGGGTGAGTCTGGGGAGAGTGGGGGGTGGCTCTGGAGGGCCTCCGGGGGTTCCAGGGGCTCCAGGGGGTGCTTGGTGGAGGCCATGCCCAGCCAGAGTGGCCCTTCCCCGGGGTGAGTCTGGGGAGAGTGGGGGGTGGCTCTGGGGGTGCTCCGGGGGCTCCAGGGGGTGCTCGGCGGAGGCCATGCCCAGCCAGAGTGTCCCTTCCCCGTGAGTCTGGAGGAGTGGGGGGTGGCCCTGGAGGTGCTCCGGGGGCTCCAGGGGCTCCAGGGGGTGCTCGGCGGAGGCCATGCCCAGCCAGAGTGTCCCTTCCCCGGGGTGAGTCTGGAGGAGTGGGGGGTGGCTCTGGAGGTGCTCCGGGGGCTCCAGGGGGTGCTTGGTGGAGACCATGCCCAGCCAGAGTGTCCCTTCCCCGGGGTGAGTCTGGGGAGAGTGGGGGGTGGCTCTGGGGGTGCTCCGGGGGCTCCAGGGGGTGCTTGGTGGAGACCATGCCCAGCCAGAGTGGCCCTTCCCCGGGGTGAGTCTGGGGAGAGTGGGGGGTGGCTCTGGAGGGCCTCCGGGGGTTCCAGGGGTTCCAGGGGTTCCAGGGGGTGCTCGGTGGAGGCCATGCCCAGCCAGAGTGGCCCTTCCCCGGGCAGAGTCTGGGGAGAGTGGGGGGTGGCTCTGGAGGTGCTCCGGGGGCTCCAGGGGCTGCTTGGTGGAGACCATGCCCAGCCAGAGTGGCCCTTCCCCCGGGTGAGTCTGGGGACAGTGGGGGGTGGCCCTGGAGGGCCTCCGGGGGTTCCAGGGGGTGCTCGGCGGAGGCCATGCCCGGCCAGAGTGTCCCTTCCCCGGGCAGAGTCTGGGGAGAGTGGGGGGTGGCTCTGGAGGTGCTCCGGGGGCTCCAGGGGGTGCTCAGTGGAGGCCATGCCCAGCCAGAGTGGCCCTTCCCCGGGCAGAGTCTGGAGGAGTGGGGGGTGGCTCTGGAGGTGCTCCGGGGGCTCCAGGGGTTCCAGGGGGTGGTCGGCGGAGGCCATGCCCAGCCAGAGTGGCCCTTCCCCGGGGTGAGTCTGGGGAGAGTGGGGGGTGGCTCTGGAGGGCCTCCGGGGGTTCCAGGGGCTCCAGGGGGTGCTTGGTGGAGGCCATGCCCAGCCAGAGTGGCCCTTCCCCGGGGTGAGTCTGGGGAGAGTGGGGGGTGGCTCTGGGGGTGCTCCGGGGGCTCCAGGGGGTGCTCGGCGGAGGCCATGCCCAGCCAGAGTGTCCCTTCCCCGGGGTGAGTCTGGAGGAGTGGGGGGTGGCCCTGGAGGTGCTCCGGGGGCTCCAGGGGCTCCAGGGGGTGCTCGGCGGAGGCCATGCCCAGCCAGAGTGTCCCTTCCCCGGGGTGAGTCTGGAGGAGTGGGGGGTGGCTCTGGAGGTGCTCCGGGGGCTCCAGGGGGTGCTTGGTGGAGACCATGCCCAGCCAGAGTGTCCCTTCCCCGGGGTGAGTCTGGGGAGAGTGGGGGGTGGCTCTGGGGGTGCTCCGGGGGCTCCAGGGGGTGCTTGGTGGAGACCATGCCCAGCCAGAGTGGCCCTTCCCCGGGGTGAGTCTGGGGAGAGTGGGGGGTGGCTCTGGAGGGCCTCCGGGGGTTCCAGGGGTTCCAGGGGTTCCAGGGGGTGCTCGGTGGAGGCCATGCCCAGCCAGAGTGGCCCTTCCCCGGGCAGAGTCTGGGGAGAGTGGGGGGTGGCTCTGGAGGTGCTCCGGGGGCTCCAGGGGCTGCTTGGTGGAGACCATGCCCAGCCAGAGTGGCCCTTCCCCCGGGTGAGTCTGGGGACAGTGGGGGGTGGCCCTGGAGGGCCTCCGGGGGTTCCAGGGGGTGCTCGGCGGAGGCCATGCCCGGCCAGAGTGTCCCTTCCCCGGGCAGAGTCTGGGGAGAGTGGGGGGTGGCTCTGGAGGTGCTCCGGGGGCTCCAGGGGGTGCTCAGTGGAGGCCATGCCCAGCCAGAGTGGCCCTTCCCCGGGCAGAGTCTGGAGGAGTGGGGGGTGGCTCTGGAGGTGCTCCGGGGGCTCCAGGGGTTCCAGGGGGTGGTCGGCGGAGGCCATGCCCAGCCAGAGTGGCCCTTCCCCGGGGTGAGTCTGGGGAGAGTGGGGGGTGGCTCTGGAGGGCCTCCGGGGGTTCCAGGGGCTCCAGGGGGTGCTTGGTGGAGGCCATGCCCAGCCAGAGTGGCCCTTCCCCGGGGTGAGTCTGGGGAGAGTGGGGGGTGGCTCTGGGGGTGCTCCGGGGGCTCCAGGGGGTGCTCGGCGGAGGCCATGCCCAGCCAGAGTGTCCCTTCCCCGGGGTGAGTCTGGAGGAGTGGGGGGTGGCCCTGGAGGTGCTCCGGGGGCTCCAGGGGCTCCAGGGGGTGCTCGGCGGAGGCCATGCCCAGCCAGAGTGTCCCTTCCCCGGGGTGAGTCTGGAGGAGTGGGGGGTGGCTCTGGAGGTGCTCCGGGGGCTCCAGGGGGTGCTTGGTGGAGACCATGCCCAGCCAGAGTGTCCCTTCCCCGGGGTGAGTCTGGGGAGAGTGGGGGGTGGCTCTGGGGGTGCTCCGGGGGCTCCAGGGGGTGCTTGGTGGAGACCATGCCCAGCCAGAGTGGCCCTTCCCCGGGGTGAGTCTGGGGAGAGTGGGGGGTGGCTCTGGAGGGCCTCCGGGGGTTCCAGGGGTTCCAGGGGTTCCAGGGGGTGCTCGGTGGAGGCCATGCCCAGCCAGAGTGGCCCTTCCCCGGGCAGAGTCTGGGGAGAGTGGGGGGTGGCTCTGGAGGTGCTCCGGGGGCTCCAGGGGCTGCTTGGTGGAGACCATGCCCAGCCAGAGTGGCCCTTCCCCCGGGTGAGTCTGGGGACAGTGGGGGTGGCCCTGGAGGGCCTCCGGGGTTCCAGGGGGTGCTCGGCGGAGGCCATGCCCGGCCAGAGTGTCCCTTCCCCGGGCAGAGTCTGGGGAGAGTGGGGGGTGGCTCTGGAGGTGCTCCGGGGGCTCCAGGGGGTGCTCAGTGGAGGCCATGCCCAGCCAGAGTGGCCCTTCCCCGGGCAGAGTCTGGAGGAGTGGGGGGTGGCTCTGGAGGTGCTCCGGGGGCTCCAGGGGTTCCAGGGGGTGGTCGGCGGAGGCCATGCCCAGCCAGAGTGGCCCTTCCCCGGGGTGAGTCTGGGGAGAGTGGGGGGTGGCTCTGGAGGGCCTCCGGGGGTTCCAGGGGCTCCAGGGGGTGCTTGGTGGAGGCCATGCCCAGCCAGAGTGGCCCTTCCCCGGGGTGAGTCTGGGGAGAGTGGGGGGTGGCTCTGGGGGTGCTCCGGGGGCTCCAGGGGGTGCTCGGCGGAGGCCATGCCCAGCCAGAGTGTCCCTTCCCGGGGTGAGTCTGGAGGAGTGGGGGGTGGCCCTGGAGGTGCTCCGGGGGCTCCAGGGGCTCCAGGGGGTGCTCGGCGGAGGCCATGCCCAGCCAGAGTGTCCCTTCCCCGGGGTGAGTCTGGAGGAGTGGGGGGTGGCTCTGGAGGTGCTCCGGGGGCTCCAGGGGGTGCTTGGTGGAGACCATGCCCAGCCAGAGTGTCCCTTCCCCGGGGTGAGTCTGGGGAGAGTGGGGGGTGGCTCTGGGGGTGCTCCGGGGGCTCCAGGGGGTGCTTGGTGGAGACCATGCCCAGCCAGAGTGGCCCTTCCCCGGGGTGAGTCTGGGGAGAGTGGGGGGTGGCTCTGGAGGGCCTCCGGGGGTTCCAGGGGTTCCAGGGGTTCCAGGGGGTGCTCGGTGGAGGCCATGCCCAGCCAGAGTGGCCCTTCCCCGGGCAGAGTCTGGGGAGAGTGGGGGGTGGCTCTGGAGGTGCTCCGGGGGCTCCAGGGGCTGCTTGGTGGAGACCATGCCCAGCCAGAGTGGCCCTTCCCCCGGGTGAGTCTGGGGACAGTGGGGGGTGGCCCTGGAGGGCCTCCGGGGGTTCCAGGGGGTGCTCGGCGGAGGCCATGCCCGGCCAGAGTGTCCCTTCCCCGGGCAGAGTCTGGGGAGAGTGGGGGGTGGCTCTGGAGGTGCTCCGGGGGCTCCAGGGGGTGCTCAGTGGAGGCCATGCCCAGCCAGAGTGGCCCTTCCCCGGGCAGAGTCTGGAGGAGTGGGGGGTGGCTCTGGAGGTGCTCCGGGGGCTCCAGGGGTTCCAGGGGGTGGTCGGCGGAGGCCATGCCCAGCCAGAGTGGCCCTTCCCCGGGGTGAGTCTGGGGAGAGTGGGGGGTGGCTCTGGAGGGCCTCCGGGGGTTCCAGGGGCTCCAGGGGGTGCTTGGTGGAGGCCATGCCCAGCCAGAGTGGCCCTTCCCCGGGGTGAGTCTGGGAGAGTGGGGGGTGGCTCTGGGGGTGCTCCGGGGGCTCCAGGGGGTGCTCGGCGGAGGCCATGCCCAGCCAGAGTGTCCCTTCCCCGGGGTGAGTCTGGAGGAGTGGGGGGTGGCCCTGGAGGTGCTCCGGGGGCTCCAGGGGCTCCAGGGGGTGCTCGGCGGAGGCCATGCCCAGCCAGAGTGTCCCTTCCCCGGGGTGAGTCTGGAGGAGTGGGGGGTGGCTCTGGAGGTGCTCCGGGGGCTCCAGGGGGTGCTTGGTGGAGACCATGCCCAGCCAGAGTGTCCCTTCCCCGGGGTGAGTCTGGGGAGAGTGGGGGGTGGCTCTGGGGGTGCTCCGGGGGCTCCAGGGGGTGCTTGGTGGAGACCATGCCCAGCCAGAGTGGCCCTTCCCCGGGGTGAGTCTGGGGAGAGTGGGGGGTGGCTCTGGAGGGCCTCCGGGGGTTCCAGGGGTTCCAGGGGTTCCAGGGGGTGCTCGGTGGAGGCCATGCCCAGCCAGAGTGGCCCTTCCCCGGGCAGAGTCTGGGGAGAGTGGGGGGTGGCTCTGGAGGTGCTCCGGGGGCTC
>NW_027316378.1:456002-466002 GCF_026437365.1 Eucyclogobius newberryi | reverse complement strand
ACCCTAACCCTAACCCTAACCCTACCCTAACCCTAACCCTAACCCTAACCCTAACCCTAACCCTAACCCTAACCCTAACCCTAACCCTAACCCTAACCCTAACCCTAACCCTAACCCTAACCCTAACCCTAACCCTAACCCTAACCCTAACCCTAACCCTAACCCTAACCCTAACCCTAACCCTAACCTAACCCTAACCCTAACCCTAACCCTAACCCTAACCCTAACCCTAACCCTAACCCTAACCCTAACCCTAACCCTAACCCTAACCCTAACCCTAACCCTAACCCTAACCCTAACCCTAACCCTAACCCTAACCCTAACCCTAACCCTAACCCTAACCCTAACCCTAACCCTAACCCTAACCCTAACCCTAACCTAACCCTAACCCTAACCCTAACCCTAACCCTAACCCTAACCCTAACCCTAACCCTAACCCTAACCCTAACCCTAACCCTAACCCTAACCCTAACCCTAACCCTAACCCTAACCCTAACCCTAACCCTAACCCTAACCCTAACCCTAACCCTAACCCTAACCCTAACCCTAACCCTAACCCTAACCCTAACCCTAACCCTAACCCTAACCCTAACCCTAACCCTAACCCTAACCCTAACCCTAACCCTAACCCTAACCCTAACCCTAACCTAACCCTAACCCTAACCCTAACCCTAACCCTAACCCTAACCCTAACCTAACCCTAACCCTAACCCTAACCCTAACCCTAACCCTAACCCTAACCCTAACCCTAACCCTAACCCTAACCCTAACCCTAACCCTAACCCTAACCCTAACCCTAACCCTAACCTAACCTAACCCTAACCCTAACCCTAACCCTAACCCTAACCCTAACCCTAACCCTAACCCTAACCCTAACCCTAACCCTAACCCTAACCCTAACCCTAACCCTAACCCTAACCCTAACCCTAACCCTAACCCTAACCCTAACCCTAACCCTAACCCTAACCCTAACCCTAACCCTAACCCTAACCCTAACCCTAACCCTAACCCTAACCCTAACCCTAACCCTAACCCTAACCCTAACCCTAACCCTAACCCTAACCTAACCCTAACCCTAACCCTAACCCTAACCCTAACCCTAACCCTAACCCTAACCCTAACCTAACCCTAACCCTAACCCTAACCCTAACCCTAACCCTAACCCTAACCCTAACCCTAACCCTAACCCTAACCCTAACCCTAACCCTAACCCTAACCTAACCCTAACCCTAACCCTAACCCTAACCCTAACCCTAACCCTAACCCTAACCCTAACCCTAACCCTAACCCTAACCCTAACCCTAACCCTAACCCTAACCCTAACCCTAACCCTAACCCTAACCCTAACCCTAACCCTAACCCTAACCCTAACCCTAACCCTAACCCTAACCCTAACCCTAACCCTAACCCTAACCCTAACCCTAACCCTAACCCTAACCCTAACCCTAACCCTAACCCTAACCCTAACCCTAACCCTAACCCTAACCCTAACCCTAACCCTAACCCTAACCCTAACCCTAACCCTAACCCTAACCCTAACCCTAACCCTAACCCTAACCCTAACCCTAACCCTAACCCTAACCCTAACCCTAACCCTAACCCTAACCCTAACCCTAACCCTAACCCTAACCCTAACCCTAACCCTAACCCTAACCCTAACCCTAACCCTAACCCTAACCCTAACCCTAACCCTAACCCTAACCCTAACCCTAACCCTAACCCTAACCCTAACCCTAACCCTAACCCTAACCCTAACCCTAACCCTAACCCTAACCCTAACCCTAACCCTAACCCTAACCCTAACCCTAACCCTAACCCTAACCCTAACCCTAACCCTAACCCTAACCCTAACCCTAACCCTAACCCTAACCCTAACCCTAACCCTAACCCTAACCCTAACCCTAACCCTAACCCTAACCCTAACCCTAACCCTAACCCTAACCCTAACCCTAACCCTAACCCTAACCCTAACCCTAACCCTAACCCTAACCCTAACCCTAACCCTAACCCTAACCCTAACCCTAACCCTAACCCTAACCCTAACCCTAACCCTAACCCTAACCCTAACCCTAACCCTAACCCTAACCCTAACCCTAACCCTAACCCTAACCCTAACCCTAACCCTAACCCTAACCCTAACCCTAACCCTAACCCTAACCCTAACCCTAACCCTAACCCTAACCCTAACCCTAACCCTAACCCTAACCCTAACCCTAACCCTAACCCTAACCCTAACCCTAACCCTAACCCTAACCCTAACCCTAACCCTAACCCTAACCCTAACCCTAACCCTAACCCTAACCCTAACCCTAACCCTAACCCTAACCCTAACCCTAACCCTAACCCTAACCCTAACCCTAACCCTAACCCTAACCCTAACCCTAACCCTAACCCTAACCCTAACCCTAACCCTAACCCTAACCCTAACCCTAACCCTAACCCTAACCCTAACCCTAACCCTAACCCTAACCCTAACCCTAACCCTAACCCTAACCCTAACCCTAACCCTAACCCTAACCCTAACCCTAACCCTAACCCTAACCCTAACCCTAACCCTAACCCTAACCCTAACCCTAACCCTAACCCTAACCCTAACCCTAACCCTAACCCTAACCCTAACCCTAACCCTAACCCTAACCCTAACCCTAACCCTAACCCTAACCCTAACCCTAACCCTAACCCTAACCCTAACCCTAACCCTAACCCTAACCCTAACCCTAACCCTAACCCTAACCCTAACCCTAACCCTAACCCTAACCCTAACCCTAACCCTAACCCTAACCCTAACCCTAACCCTAACCCTAACCCTAACCCTAACCCTAACCCTAACCCTAACCCTAACCCTAACCCTAACCCTAACCCTAACCCTAACCCTAACCCTAACCCTAACCCTAACCCTAACCCTAACCCTAACCCTAACCCTAACCCTAACCCTAACCCTAACCCTAACCCTAACCCTAACCCTAACCCTAACCCTAACCCTAACCCTAACCCTAACCCTAACCCTAACCCTAACCCTAACCCTAACCCTAACCCTAACCCTAACCCTAACCCTAACCCTAACCCTAACCCTAACCCTAACCCTAACCCTAACCCTAACCCTAACCCTAACCCTAACCCTAACCCTAACCCTAACCCTAACCCTAACCCTAACCCTAACCCTAACCCTAACCCTAACCCTAACCCTAACCCTAACCCTAACCCTAACCCTAACCCTAACCCTAACCCTAACCCTAACCCTAACCCTAACCCTAACCCTAACCCTAACCCTAACCCTAACCCTAACCCTAACCCTAACCCTAACCCTAACCCTAACCCTAACCCTAACCCTAACCCTAACCCTAACCCTAACCCTAACCCTAACCCTAACCCTAACCCTAACCCTAACCCTAACCCTAACCCTAACCCTAACCCTAACCCTAACCCTAACCCTAACCCTAACCCTAACCCTAACCCTAACCCTAACCCTAACCCTAACCCTAACCCTAACCCTAACCCTAACCCTAACCCTAACCCTAACCCTAACCCTAACCCTAACCCTAACCCTAACCCTAACCCTAACCCTAACCCTAACCCTAACCCTAACCCTAACCCTAACCCTAACCCTAACCCTAACCCTAACCCTAACCCTAACCCTAACCCTAACCCTAACCCTAACCCTAACCCTAACCCTAACCCTAACCCTAACCCTAACCCTAACCCTAACCCTAACCCTAACCCTAACCCTAACCCTAACCCTAACCCTAACCCTAACCCTAACCCTAACCCTAACCCTAACCCTAACCCTAACCCTAACCCTAACCCTAACCCTAACCCTAACCCTAACCCTAACCCTAACCCTAACCCTAACCCTAACCCTAACCCTAACCCTAACCCTAACCCTAACCCTAACCCTAACCCTAACCCTAACCCTAACCCTAACCCTAACCCTAACCCTAACCCTAACCCTAACCCTAACCCTAACCCTAACCCTAACCCTAACCCTAACCCTAACCCTAACCCTAACCCTAACCCTAACCCTAACCCTAACCCTAACCCTAACCCTAACCCTAACCCTAACCCTAACCCTAACCCTAACCCTAACCCTAACCCTAACCCTAACCCTAACCCTAACCCTAACCCTAACCCTAACCCTAACCCTAACCCTAACCCTAACCCTAACCCTAACCCTAACCCTAACCCTAACCCTAACCCTAACCCTAACCCTAACCCTAACCCTAACCCTAACCCTAACCCTAACCCTAACCCTAACCCTAACCCTAACCCTAACCCTAACCCTAACCCTAACCCTAACCCTAACCCTAACCCTAACCCTAACCCTAACCCTAACCCTAACCCTAACCCTAACCCTAACCCTAACCCTAACCCTAACCCTAACCCTAACCCTAACCCTAACCCTAACCCTAACCCTAACCCTAACCCTAACCCTAACCCTAACCCTAACCCTAACCCTAACCCTAACCCTAACCCTAACCCTAACCCTAACCCTAACCCTAACCCTAACCCTAACCCTAACCCTAACCCTAACCCTAACCCTAACCCTAACCCTAACCCTAACCCTAACCCTAACCCTAACCCTAACCCTAACCCTAACCCTAACCCTAACCCTAACCCTAACCCTAACCCTAACCCTAACCCTAACCCTAACCCTAACCCTAACCCTAACCCTAACCCTAACCCTAACCCTAACCCTAACCCTAACCCTAACCCTAACCCTAACCCTAACCCTAACCCTAACCCTAACCCTAACCCTAACCCTAACCCTAACCCTAACCCTAACCCTAACCCTAACCCTAACCCTAACCCTAACCCTAACCCTAACCCTAACCCTAACCCTAACCCTAACCCTAACCCTAACCCTAACCCTAACCCTAACCCTAACCCTAACCCTAACCCTAACCCTAACCCTAACCCTAACCCTAACCCTAACCCTAACCCTAACCCTAACCCTAACCCTAACCCTAACCCTAACCCTAACCCTAACCCTAACCCTAACCCTAACCCTAACCCTAACCCTAACCCTAACCCTAACCCTAACCCTAACCCTAACCCTAACCCTAACCCTAACCCTAACCCTAACCCTAACCCTAACCCTAACCCTAACCCTAACCCTAACCCTAACCCTAACCCTAACCCTAACCCTAACCCTAACCCTAACCCTAACCCTAACCCTAACCCTAACCCTAACCCTAACCCTAACCCTAACCCTAACCCTAACCCTAACCCTAACCCTAACCCTAACCCTAACCCTAACCCTAACCCTAACCCTAACCCTAACCCTAACCCTAACCCTAACCCTAACCCTAACCCTAACCCTAACCCTAACCCTAACCCTAACCCTAACCCTAACCCTAACCCTAACCCTAACCCTAACCCTAACCCTAACCCTAACCCTAACCCTAACCCTAACCCTAACCCTAACCCTAACCCTAACCCTAACCCTAACCCTAACCCTAACCCTAACCCTAACCCTAACCCTAACCCTAACCCTAACCCTAACCCTAACCCTAACCCTAACCCTAACCCTAACCCTAACCCTAACCCTAACCCTAACCCTAACCCTAACCCTAACCCTAACCCTAACCCTAACCCTAACCCTAACCCTAACCCTAACCCTAACCCTAACCCTAACCCTAACCCTAACCCTAACCCTAACCCTAACCCTAACCCTAACCCTAACCCTAACCCTAACCCTAACCCTAACCCTAACCCTAACCCTAACCCTAACCCTAACCCTAACCCTAACCCTAACCCTAACCCTAACCCTAACCCTAACCCTAACCCTAACCCTAACCCTAACCCTAACCCTAACCCTAACCCTAACCCTAACCCTAACCCTAACCCTAACCCTAACCCTAACCCTAACCCTAACCCTAACCCTAACCCTAACCCTAACCCTAACCCTAACCCTAACCCTAACCCTAACCCTAACCCTAACCCTAACCCTAACCCTAACCCTAACCCTAACCCTAACCCTAACCCTAACCCTAACCCTAACCCTAACCCTAACCCTAACCCTAACCCTAACCCTAACCCTAACCCTAACCCTAACCCTAACCCTAACCCTAACCCTAACCCTAACCCTAACCCTAACCCTAACCCTAACCCTAACCCTAACCCTAACCCTAACCCTAACCCTAACCCTAACCCTAACCCTAACCCTAACCCTAACCCTAACCCTAACCCTAACCCTAACCCTAACCCTAACCCTAACCCTAACCCTAACCCTAACCCTAACCCTAACCCTAACCCTAACCCTAACCCTAACCCTAACCCTAACCCTAACCCTAACCCTAACCCTAACCCTAACCCTAACCCTAACCCTAACCCTAACCCTAACCCTAACCCTAACCCTAACCCTAACCCTAACCCTAACCCTAACCCTAACCCTAACCCTAACCCTAACCCTAACCCTAACCCTAACCCTAACCCTAACCCTAACCCTAACCCTAACCCTAACCCTAACCCTAACCCTAACCCTAACCCTAACCCTAACCCTAACCCTAACCCTAACCCTAACCCTAACCCTAACCCTAACCCTAACCCTAACCCTAACCCTAACCCTAACCCTAACCCTAACCCTAACCCTAACCCTAACCCTAACCCTAACCCTAACCCTAACCCTAACCCTAACCCTAACCCTAACCCTAACCCTAACCCTAACCCTAACCCTAACCCTAACCCTAACCCTAACCCTAACCCTAACCCTAACCCTAACCCTAACCCTAACCCTAACCCTAACCCTAACCCTAACCCTAACCCTAACCCTAACCCTAACCCTAACCCTAACCCTAACCCTAACCCTAACCCTAACCCTAACCCTAACCCTAACCCTAACCCTAACCCTAACCCTAACCCTAACCCTAACCCTAACCCTAACCCTAACCCTAACCCTAACCCTAACCCTAACCCTAACCCTAACCCTAACCCTAACCCTAACCCTAACCCTAACCCTAACCCTAACCCTAACCCTAACCCTAACCCTAACCCTAACCCTAACCCTAACCCTAACCCTAACCCTAACCCTAACCCTAACCCTAACCCTAACCCTAACCCTAACCCTAACCCTAACCCTAACCCTAACCCTAACCCTAACCCTAACCCTAACCCTAACCCTAACCCTAACCCTAACCCTAACCCTAACCCTAACCCTAACCCTAACCCTAACCCTAACCCTAACCCTAACCCTAACCCTAACCCTAACCCTAACCCTAACCCTAACCCTAACCCTAACCCTAACCCTAACCCTAACCCTAACCCTAACCCTAACCCTAACCCTAACCCTAACCCTAACCCTAACCCTAACCCTAACCCTAACCCTAACCCTAACCCTAACCCTAACCCTAACCCTAACCCTAACCCTAACCCTAACCCTAACCCTAACCCTAACCCTAACCCTAACCCTAACCCTAACCCTAACCCTAACCCTAACCCTAACCCTAACCCTAACCCTAACCCTAACCCTAACCCTAACCCTAACCCTAACCCTAACCCTAACCCTAACCCTAACCCTAACCCTAACCCTAACCCTAACCCTAACCCTAACCCTAACCCTAACCCTAACCCTAACCCTAACCCTAACCCTAACCCTAACCCTAACCCTAACCCTAACCCTAACCCTAACCCTAACCCTAACCCTAACCCTAACCCTAACCCTAACCCTAACCCTAACCCTAACCCTAACCCTAACCCTAACCCTAACCCTAACCCTAACCCTAACCCTAACCCTAACCCTAACCCTAACCCTAACCCTAACCCTAACCCTAACCCTAACCCTAACCCTAACCCTAACCCTAACCCTAACCCTAACCCTAACCCTAACCCTAACCCTAACCCTAACCCTAACCCTAACCCTAACCCTAACCCTAACCCTAACCCTAACCCTAACCCTAACCCTAACCCTAACCCTAACCCTAACCCTAACCCTAACCCTAACCCTAACCCTAACCCTAACCCTAACCCTAACCCTAACCCTAACCCTAACCCTAACCCTAACCCTAACCCTAACCCTAACCCTAACCCTAACCCTAACCCTAACCCTAACCCTAACCCTAACCCTAACCCTAACCCTAACCCTAACCCTAACCCTAACCCTAACCCTAACCCTAACCCTAACCCTAACCCTAACCCTAACCCTAACCCTAACCCTAACCCTAACCCTAACCCTAACCCTAACCCTAACCCTAACCCTAACCCTAACCCTAACCCTAACCCTAACCCTAACCCTAACCCTAACCCTAACCCTAACCCTAACCCTAACCCTAACCCTAACCCTAACCCTAACCCTAACCCTAACCCTAACCCTAACCCTAACCCTAACCCTAACCCTAACCCTAACCCTAACCCTAACCCTAACCCTAACCCTAACCCTAACCCTAACCCTAACCCTAACCCTAACCCTAACCCTAACCCTAACCCTAACCCTAACCCTAACCCTAACCCTAACCCTAACCCTAACCCTAACCCTAACCCTAACCCTAACCCTAACCCTAACCCTAACCCTAACCCTAACCCTAACCCTAACCCTAACCCTAACCCTAACCCTAACCCTAACCCTAACCCTAACCCTAACCCTAACCCTAACCCTAACCCTAACCCTAACCCTAACCCTAACCCTAACCCTAACCCTAACCCTAACCCTAACCCTAACCCTAACCCTAACCCTAACCCTAACCCTAACCCTAACCCTAACCCTAACCCTAACCCTAACCCTAACCCTAACCCTAACCCTAACCCTAACCCTAACCCTAACCCTAACCCTAACCCTAACCCTAACCCTAACCCTAACCCTAACCCTAACCCTAACCCTAACCCTAACCCTAACCCTAACCCTAACCCTAACCCTAACCCTAACCCTAACCCTAACCCTAACCCTAACCCTAACCCTAACCCTAACCCTAACCCTAACCCTAACCCTAACCCTAACCCTAACCCTAACCCTAACCCTAACCCTAACCCTAACCCTAACCCTAACCCTAACCCTAACCCTAACCCTAACCCTAACCCTAACCCTAACCCTAACCCTAACCCTAACCCTAACCCTAACCCTAACCCTAACCCTAACCCTAACCCTAACCCTAACCCTAACCCTAACCCTAACCCTAACCCTAACCCTAACCCTAACCCTAACCCTAACCCTAACCCTAACCCTAACCCTAACCCTAACCCTAACCCTAACCCTAACCCTAACCCTAACCCTAACCCTAACCCTAACCCTAACCCTAACCCTAACCCTAACCCTAACCCTAACCCTAACCCTAACCCTAACCCTAACCCTAACCCTAACCCTAACCCTAACCCTAACCCTAACCCTAACCCTAACCCTAACCCTAACCCTAACCCTAACCCTAACCCTAACCCTAACCCTAACCCTAACCCTAACCCTAACCCTAACCCTAACCCTAACCCTAACCCTAACCCTAACCCTAACCCTAACCCTAACCCTAACCCTAACCCTAACCCTAACCCTAACCCTAACCCTAACCCTAACCCTAACCCTAACCCTAACCCTAACCCTAACCCTAACCCTAACCCTAACCCTAACCCTAACCCTAACCCTAACCCTAACCCTAACCCTAACCCTAACCCTAACCCTAACCCTAACCCTAACCCTAACCCTAACCCTAACCCTAACCCTAACCCTAACCCTAACCCTAACCCTAACCCTAACCCTAACCCTAACCCTAACCCTAACCCTAACCCTAACCCTAACCCTAACCCTAACCCTAACCCTAACCCTAACCCTAACCCTAACCCTAACCCTAACCCTAACCCTAACCCTAACCCTAACCCTAACCCTAACCCTAACCCTAACCCTAACCCTAACCCTAACCCTAACCCTAACCCTAACCCTAACCCTAACCCTAACCCTAACCCTAACCCTAACCCTAACCCTAACCCTAACCCTAACCCTAACCCTAACCCTAACCCTAACCCTAACCCTAACCCTAACCCTAACCCTAACCCTAACCCTAACCCTAACCCTAACCCTAACCCTAAC
>NW_027316378.1:411002-451002 GCF_026437365.1 Eucyclogobius newberryi | reverse complement strand
TGGAGAGGATGTGGTTTTAGGAGGCAGACTGTTGGAGAGGATGTGGCAGCAGGAGGCAGACTGTTGGAGAGGATGTGGTTGCAGGAGGCAGACTGTTGGAGAGGATGTGGCGGCAGGAGGCAGACTGTTGGTGAGGATGTGGCGGCAGGAGGCAGACTGTTGGAGAGGATGTGGCGGCAGGAGGCAGACTGTTGGAGAGGATGTGGCGGCAGGAGGCAGACTGTTGGAGAGGATGTGGCGGCAGGAGGCAAACCACCGTCAGCAGCTCTCTCTGGAGCATCTTACAGTTGCAAAAAAGGCCGTTAGAATAAGCGTATGACACAAAATGCACCGACGATCAAGAACTGGACTGACATTGTAATGGACATATGTAAAGTGGAAAAAAATTAAATCTAGACTTTAGACAAATTTGACAGACTTCGGACAAAATGGGACTTTTTTTTTTTGTAGGGTTTTCAAGGCCATGATTTTATTTATTTGCTGATGTCTGCTGCCTTTATTTTGTGTCTGCTCTCTTTCTGGTCCTGTTTTTCTTTTATATATAATCAAAAATATAAACATTTCAATTTGTAAAAAAAAAAGAAAAAAGAAAGGCTTAGTTGTGCTGTCGGCAGTTTGTTTCCTCAAATTAATGCATTGATGCTCAATGGCCCTGACGCTGGAGTAATGTAGAGCGCACACAGAGGGGGCGTGTCTTATCGGTCAATAGTAGACCAGACACCAGCTGATGCACGGAAGTCGGAAATGACAGAATCCAATATGGCGGCCCGCTTCAGACACCGGGTCAGGGTAAGGAGTCTTCCTGTCATTAGGAGAAAAAAGTACCAAATTCAGATGTAAATTTGGAAGCTTGAAGTCCAGAGAGATCTTCCTTTTTTGATATACATTTTTAAAAATTGATTTAGAAAACAAACATACAAACACAAAACAGTACAGAGCAAATGATAAAATATGAATACAAATAGTCTGGTCAGTAGTCGGTCAACTTTATCCATTTCAAAACTATGTTAGGGTTTTCAAATTGTACGATACCTCATGAAAACACATTTCAAAATGTTGTACAGGTCCACACAAGGGTTAGGATTAAACCTAACCTTAACCCAAGGGTTGGAAGTAGAAAAGGAAAAATATGGACATTTCAAAGTCAATTGAAGTAAGTTTTCTTCCCTTCCTTTTTTCTCTGTCCCTTTCCATAATACATGTCTTGACCTTTAATTTGACCTGTGGCACTTCACCGCTGACTTTTTAATTTCAGTGAACCATACACTTTTCTCCCTCCCTTAATGCTTATGTTTTGCCCTTGCCTTAACCTTTGAGACAAAACAAACCCCAGTTATGTATGTGCCTCTCTTTCTAAAAACTCATCTGTGTATAATAACCATCATTTTCAACATTTTGTTTACCCAGAGTACATTTGGGTTCCATGACTCTGGTCAATCCCCCTCTAACCCATGGAACACAGTGAAAGACATCATAGTGGCTTTGAGAAACTTTCCTAAGGCTCTGCTCAGAAAGATAACCTTCAGCGGCATCCTGGGGTACGGTTAAGCGGGGTGAAAATATGCAGCCCTCCAAGTTCCACTATGGGTGTGGTGCTCCAGGGCATGGGGACCTTAAATGTAGCTGGAGTATTCAATGGGGGCTTTGCCCTGCCCCCGCAGTGATATACACTCCACACGTTTGATCAGGCACATTTCTCTTCTAAATTCACCCCTAACCCCCTTTTATGAGGATGCAACTGTTGGGTTAGGGTCCATAATTACCCGAGTTCACTTTTGAAATTCCTTCACCAGAGGTATTTTATCTTATATACCCAGGAAATGATAAAACAAGGGTTAGAATCCCTCCTGAATTCCATCCAGTGTTTACAGAGGAATGTGTAAAAATAGAAACAAATGATTTAGAATAAAAAGTATTTTTAATTTCAACTCTGACTTTTGGATGGTAGAAATGTGATTTGATAATGGGAAAATAAAATTGTATTTTCATTTTTATTCCGTCCTCCCCTTTTAAAAATGCCAAGGAAAATCCGTGAAACAAATTAAAAAAACTCTCGCCTAAGGATGAATGGGAAAGAGGGGGCCATTTTGTTCTGTGGAGAACCAAAAAATAAAATCACTTATGGAGAGAATTCTGTTGGAAAAGTGTCATGTTTCTTCATAACTCCAGGTCAAAGTGTTCATTACTCACAGGGAAATTCAGACTGTTGGAGAAACAGCGCCACCAGGAGGCAAACCACTATCACGTGTTCTGGGACTGTCCTGTTGCTCACAAGTTTTGGATTGAGCTCATTTACATTTTACAAACAATTTATAACAATTGTCATCCCACTGAATTTCAGAACCATGGACAGTTCCCTTTGGAGCAGGAGGATGACCATCATTGACTGGACTAACATTGTACTGGACATTCAAAAAATGAAAATAAATATCACATTCAGGCACAATTTGAAAATGAACAAATTTGACGGGCTGAGGGAAAAGTGGGACAATTGGGTTTACATGAGTTTCTTTGCTTTTTTATCTGTTCTCTCTCTGGTTCTGTTTTGTTTATTCATAGATTTATTTTTGTGATTGCTCTTTCAAATAAAAATAAACAGGGAAATGTTTGAGCAAAACTATTGTCAGACGGCGCATAAGCACTGACGAGCTCATCAGCATGATTCAGAATTTGTACTAACGCATGTCGAGAACATGAGCACATACCTTAGTTTTAGAGGTTATTGATGTCATTCTCAAACATTAACAGAGCAAACTACATATGCTTTTGTCCCACAGCGCCCCCTGGAGCCCGACAGCAGGGTTAGGGATCAATGTGCAGGAGATTTAGAGCTTTGCATCCAACTCAAAGCAGCTCAAACAGTTCAGAAACCAGTCTCTTTCAGGAGACGCAGGGTGAAGGCTCCGCCCCCTCGCAGGTTAGAGCCTCCCCCTCACAGGGTGAAGGCTCCGCCCCCTCGCAGGGTGAAGGCTCCGCCCCCTCGCAGGGTGAAGGCTCCGCCCCCTCGCAGGGTGAAGGCTCCGCCCCCTCGCAGGGTGAAGGCTCCGCCCCCTCGCAGGGTGAAGGCTCCGCCCCCTCACAGGTTAGAGCCTGATCGATGAGTTTCTGCAAGTCTTTGTCCAGAAAAGAATGTCCAACACCAAAGTGCTCCTGAATCAAAGACAAAAGGGTTGAATTATTCACTGTATTTTTACTGTGAAGAGAACACGTATGTACAAAGTAAAAATCACGCAGCCAGTTTTAGGATGTAGAATTTCATTAAGAGGATAGTTATTGGACTTGTTAGTGTAAAGTTAAACATGCCTAACAAGATAAGCTAACAGGTTCATATTGTGCCGGTAACTAGCTCTAAATATGATGCTAACAAGTTAAAAATTCGATGGCATCAATTTCGATATGTGACGCTAACAGGTTCAAATGTGAGGCTAACTACCGTACTTTCCGCACTATAAAGCGCACTTTAAAAGCCTTTCATTTTCTCAAAAACCGTCAGTGCGCTTTAAAATCCAGTGCACTTAATATATGGATAATTTCTGGTGGTGCTTCTGACCTGGAAGCGATTGTGTGGTACACGGTGTATAAAGAAGACTTGGGAGACTCACGTCTAGAAGCCCGTTTACGGTACCCCAGAAGTCCCAACAACATGTAAGCAAAGCATTCTGGGAACAGTAGTCCAGCGCTACACACGGCGCTCGCAGCGCCCTGTCAAAATGTAAACTACATTATACTCGGGCACAACGCAGACACCTAATTAAAGGACTTCGAATTACGGACCCCAAGATGGCTCCTGCCAAGAGACCATGGATCTGTTATATTATCACAAGAGACACGTTTAACCCTGACCCCAACAGTGGTCAGAGCTTTCACGGAGGCTGGAATTATCAGAAGGTTACCACGGCGACACTCTGATAATGACGAGATGGATCCGGGGATGAGGGATGTATGGGGCATCCAGCACAACACTGACACTGAAGATGAAGAATTGTGGACAAAGAATGAACTGAAAAAGTGAGAGTATCGTGTTGTGTTTTAGCGGCGTCAGTGCGTTTGACGTGTTCAAACTGAACCAGGCTGAAAACGCTCTTAAACGCGTTTAATAAAACTCAACTGACTGACTTATCCGTTTTGTTTCGCTTAATGTGCTTCATAGTCCGGCGCGCTTCATAGTCCGGCGCGCTTCATAGTCCGGCGCGCTTCATAGTCCGGCGCACCTCACAGTCCTTTTTGTGTGTAAAATATGGTAGTTCTAAATGCAACACCAAATCTATGCTTAACAAGGAAAAAGTGATGTTGGAACAGACTTGAAGCTACAAAGAATTAAGTGTTTATTTTGTTTTTCAAAGAGCCAATTTCCTCCTGGCTGCTGATTGGCTGAGCAGACTCACCCGTTTCTTCCTGGCTGCTGATTGGCTGGGCACTGGGGGGTTGAAGTTCATGTCTTTTATGCTGTAGTCTTCAAACAAGTCCTCAGGCGGCCTGCACAGTTAAATATGAATCCTTGTTTTAATTAAATACATTTATTTTACAATGTTAGGCTGTTGTAAAGTTAAAGTTATGAGTGAATAAAAATATGGTTAGCATATGATGTAGTTTTAAGACCATTATATAAAGCTGTGCGTCTCTGTATAATGCTATAGTATACTGGAATATACAGTGTATAATGCTCTAGTATACTTGGGTATACTGTGTGTAATGCTCTAGTATACTTGGGTATACAGTGTATAATGCTCTAGTATACTTGGGTATACAGTGTATAATACTCTAGTATACTTGGGTATACAGTGTATAGTATACTTGGGTATACAGTGTATAATGCTCTAGTATACTTGGGTATACAGTGTATAATGCTCTAGTATACTTGGGTATACAGTGTATAATGCTCTAGTATACTTGGGTATACTGTGTGTAATGCTCTAGTATACTTAGGTATACAGTGTATAATGCTCTAGTATACTTGGGTATACAGTGTATAATGCTCTAGTATGTGGGTTAGGGTTGAGTATTATGATACTCTAGCATGTGGGTTAGGGTTGAGTATTGTGATACTGTAGTATGTGGGTTAGGGTTGAGTATTGTGATGCTCTAGGAGCCTCACCTCCGGCTCAGGTCGGCGCTCAGAGCCTTGGAGCCTTCGGTTGGAGCGCCGTGGCTCAGGTGAGATGCCAGACTCCGAACAGTCGGGTGGAAATGTCTCTGAAACAAACCCAAAACTAGATTAGCTTTATTTAATATGGAACATTAATGAAGATGCAATAGTCCACGCCGAGGGGCAAAGACACAGAAGCTAAAGTGAACAGCTACAGAGCTAATGCTAATGAGTTAGAGCTCAAAACACAAGGTAAACCTACACTGGTCTTTATATATTATGTATATTCATCGACATGCACAGTCCACCACACTAACCCTTTTAAAAAAATATATTACTCAATTAATTGAAGAAAATAATCAATAGATTAATCGATTACTAAAATAATCTATGGCTGCAGCCCTAACCCTGAGGGAGGCGGAGCTCCCACAGCACATCTTACCTGTAGGGGGCGGAGCTCCCACAGCGTGGCGTTGTGGGCGTGGCAGTGCTCGGGTTCGTTGAGTTCTGGGAGGAAACAGCCGCTGCCCTGAACCTCAGTGTCGAGCAGAGCGTCGCAGCGCGGGAAAGTCTGATGGTTAAAAAGTAGTTATATTAACTCTTTATTTGTAAAAACCTATAAACTTTTTGTTTGTTCTTTGATTCTTTCAACATATCAAAGCTTTTCATGTGATTCTCTTTTACATCTGGTGAAAAACCTTTAGACCTTTTGTACTCCAGACCTTGAGTCTCAGCTCAGTTCTATTTGGTACAAAACCTTTGGTTATAAAACTTTACCAGTTTAAGATTGTAACGTCTGTGGCTAAGTTTGTATGTTCTGATCATGCAGACGACACTCAGCTGCATTTATCAATGAACCTGATCAGAGCTATCAAGGAGACAGACTTAGAGCTCGTGTGAAGGAGATAAAAACCTGGACACTTAATGATCTGCTTCTTAACCCTGAGCAAACCGAGGTCATTGTGCTGGAGGTCATTGTGCTGGAGGTCATTGTGCTGGAGGTCATTGTGCTGGAGGTCATTGTGCTGGAGGTCATCGTGCTGGAGGTCATCGTGCTGGAGGTCAATGTGCTGGAGGTCATTGTGCTGGTCCTAAACATGTACGAGACGCTCTATAGGGTTAGGGTTAATGCAGCAGCAAGATTACTAACAGGAACTAAAAGAAGAAGCACATCACGCCGGTGCTGGAGTCTCTTCACTGGCTCCTGTCCAGTTTAGAATCACATTTAAAATTCTACTCCTGACTTACAAAGCCATAAATGACATGGCCCCTCCCACCTCAAAGATGCTATAGAACCATCTCATCCAAACAGAGCTCTTCACTCTCAGAATGCCGGCCTTCTGGTGGTCCCAAGAGTCTCTAAAAGTACTGTAGGAGGTAGAGCGTTTAGCTACCAAGCGGTTTTGTTATGGAATCAAATCAAATCAATTTATTTTTGTAAGGCCCAAAATCACAACAACAGTTGCCTCTGAGGGCCACAGGGAGAAATGAATCAACAATGTCTGTGGTGGCGATGAAGTCAGACAATGTCTGTGGTGGCGAGGGACGATGTCCCAGGGTCCTCTGTCCTTAGACTCTCCTTCTCGGCCAGGAAAAACTACAAAAAAACCTCTTTGGGAAAAAAGCATAGAAACCTGGAGGAGTTCCAGTGAAGGAGAGATCCGACTCTCACAGACGGACAGACGGACACAAGGAGACTGGAGCTGGACCCACTCTTCAGGCAGAAGAGGGACCGTCTGCTCTGTCCATGTTAAAGAGGCTGACACAGTCTCTTCATTTAAGTCCAGGCTTAAAACGTTCCTCTTTGAAATGGCTTATGGTCAGACCAGTTAGGAACAGAAATATAAACCCACAGCTTCAGCTCCGCTGCCCTAGCAGCAACTGTGGGGAAGTATGGCAGCTTGAGCTCTGTCCTCCTCTTCTGACTTATTCTATCAAACAATATTTAATTTTTAATTCCACTTGCAAACTGTTCACCGCCTTCTTTGTCTTTGTCTCACTCCTGAGGACCTGTGGACCCAGATGTCCCTCTCCTGGTGAAGTGTCCCTGCCCCGTGTGGACGGTCCCTCATCTGCCTGAAGAGTGGCTCCAGCTCCAGTCTCCCTCACGTCTGTGAGAGTCAGATCTCTCCTTTACTTTGGAACTCCTCCAGGTTTCTACTTTTTCCCAAGGAGGTTTTTTTGTAGTTTTACCTGGACAAGAAGGAGGGTCTAAGGTCAGAGGATGCTGGGACATCGTCCCTCACCACCACAGACATTGCTTGATTAATTTTTCACTATCGCCCTCAGAGGCAATTGTGGTTTTGGGCATTACAAAAATAAATTTAATTGAATTGAATCAGCTCCTTCCATGATGTAAACTCAGATTTGAGCCAGCGATTCTTAACTTCCTCCGTCAGACTCAAGCGTCTGTCATCTGCAGTAAGACCTGTACAGGAACCCCCGGCATCACATGACTCTCAGTATAAGACCTGTACAGGAACCCCCGGCATCACATGACTCTCAGTATAAGACCTGTACAGAAACCCCCGGCATCACATGACTCAGTATAAGACCTGTACAGGGACCCCCCCCCGGCATCACATGACTCAGTATAAGACCTGTACAGGAACCCCCGGCATCACATGACTCAGTATAAGACCTGTTCAGGAACCCCCAGCATCACATGACTCTCAATAGGAGACCATTGAGCGCAACATTCTGGATCACACCAACAACGCTCTCATTTCGCTCTATGGAGGACCACACCTAAATATTTAAGTGTTTCCGCTTGCCAGTCAAATGGGTAAATCTTTCCAAAGGACAGAGGGGGGCGCCAGAGAGAGAATTTACATTTTTTGTACATTCAATTTGCATCAAGACATTGAAAGAATTTTTGGGGAATCTTCTGCTCTCCCCGCCCTCTCCTCCCTCTCCCCTCTCCCCGCCCTCTCCTCTCCCTGCCCTCTCCTCTCCTCCTCTCCCCCCTTCCCTCTCCCCGCCCTTCCCCTCCTCCTCTCCCCGCCCTTCCCTCTCCTCCTCCCCTCACACCCTCTCCTCCTCGCCCTTTGTACCTGCAGTAGTGTCCTGTTAGCAGCTAATATGGCGATGCTGGCGTTGGGAAGTGTGTGCAAACTGAGCGTGCTCAGACGCTTCAAGTATGACATCACTCTCTGGAGGGTCACGTGTTTCCGTCGCCGAGGGAACATGGCGTCCACACAGCGCAGAGCGATTAACACATCTTCATTAGTGGAGCCTAAGAAACAAAATGATTGGTTAGGGTCGTCGGGGGCGGGGACTCAATCCAGTAGAAGAATGATAAAAACATGAAGTGATAAAATGGAGAGGGTCAGTGTCAGTATTTCAGATCAACATGACGCTGTGGGTTCAAGTTTTATCCACCGCCGCACAATTCAATGTTTAATAGTTAAAGCTCCTATAGACATTTAAACTTGACACACACAGACACACGGGATGGCGCAGAGGGGATGGCGCAGAGGGGATGGGGGGATGGCGCAGGGGGGATGGCGCAGAGGGGATGGCGCAGAGGGGATGGCGCAGAGGGGATGGCGCAGAGGGGATGGCGCAGACCTGCGTGCAGCTGAAGCAGCACAGAGTACAGCTGAGAGTAGAACTTCAGAGGGTCGATGTTCAGAACGTCACCTGAAAAAGACAAGTATACAACAGCTTAAAGGAGACACTTTTAGGGCCTTTTTAACCATTTTAAAGCAGTGAATAAACCTGACAAGTTGAGTTTATTTCAATCTGCAGTTAAGCCTCGTGTTTGATCCTTGTTCAAGTATCTTGAACTTAATTTAGCAGAGTAGGTTGTGTTATGTCGTTATAACATTATGCAAATAAGGCATGGTTCAGGTTAGGCTAAACCTAACCAAAACCTCTGGATTTGAATCCGTACCTGAACCTGAACGTGGGTTTAGGTCTGCATCCTACGCTCAGATGTTTACTGGTTTTGGTTTCTTAAACGTGACACACACCGCTGCGTTGACATTTTGACAAGTGATTAAAAAAAAAAAAGCTCAGTTTGCTCTCGTGAACTTTGCTCTCCAAAAAGGTCACAGAAGTGAAATGTCCAGACAAAAGAACAAAAGGTCTTTTATTTAAAACCCATCTGGAAATTGTGAGAAGTGAGAGAAAAGAGGAAGGACAAAAGGGTCAGAGGAAGAGGCACTGACCTTGTCCTGATAAAATGGTGAAGACCGTCTGGATGCAGTGGAGACCCTCTCGATTTGACAGATCCTGAGAACAAAGAACATAACCCTTCATCCTCTGACTCTTCACCCTCTGCTCCCCCTCTGACCCGTCACCCTCTGCTCCCCCTCTGACCCTTCACCCTCTGCTCCCCCTCTGACCCTTCACCCTCTGCTCCCCCTCTGACCCTTCATCCTCTGCCCCCTCATCCTCTGCCCCCTCTGACCCTTCATCCTCTGCTCCCCCTCTGACCCATCCATCCATCCATCTTCTGCCGCTTTATCCGGGGCCGGGTCGCGGGGGCAGTAGTCTGTCCCTGACTTCCTTCTTCCCAGACACTTCCTCTAACTCCTCCGGGGGGATCCCGAGGCGTTCCCAGGCCAGCCGAGAGACATAGTCTCTCCAGCGTGTCCTGGGTCTTCCCCGGGGCCTCTTCCCGGTAGGACATGCCTGAAACACCTCTGAGGGAGGCGCCCAGGAGGCATCCGGAACAGATGCCCGAGCCACCTCAGCTGGAGGAGCAGCGGCTCTACTCCGAGCTCCCCCCGTGTGGCCGAGCTCCTCACCCTATCTCTAAGGGAGCGCCCAGCCACACGGCGGAGGAAACTCATTTCGACCGCTTGTATCCGCGATCTTGTTCTTTCGGTCACTACCCAAAGCTCATGACCATAGGTGAGGTCAGAACGTAGACCGACCGGTAAATCCAGAGCTTTGTCTTTGGACTCAGCTCCCTCTTTACCACTGCAGCCGCTGCACCGATCCAACTGTCGATCTCACGCTCCATCCTTCCCTCACTTGTGAACAAGACCCCGAGATACTTGAACTCCTCCACTTGGGGCAAGGACTCCCCACCCACCTGGAGAAGGCAAGCCACCTTTTTCCGGTCGAGAACCATGGCCTCGGATTTGGAGGTGCTGATTCTCATCCCAGCCGCTTCACACTCGGCTGCAAACCGTCCCAGTGCATGTTGCAGGTTCGGGTTTGATGGAGCCATCAGGACAACATCGTCTGCGAACAGCAGAGATGAGATCCTGTGGTCCCCAAACCGGACACCCTCTGACCCCTGACCACACCCTCCGACCCCTGACTGCGCCTAGAAATTCTGTCCATAAAAATTATGAACAGAACCGGTGACAAAGGGCAGCCCTGGCGGAGTCCAACATGCACTGGGAACAGGTCTGACTTACTGGCGGCAATGCGAACACAGCTCCTGCTCCGGTCATACAGGGACCGGACAGCCCTGAGCAAAGGGCCCCGGACCCCGTACTCCCGGAGCACCCCCCTCCAAAGGACACCCCGAGGGACACGGTCGAAAGCCTTCTCCAGATCCACAAAGCACATGTGGACTGGTTGGGCAAACTCCCATGAGCCCTCGAGCACCCGATGGAGGGTATAGAGCTGGTCCAGTGTTCCACGACCGGGACCAAAACCACTCTGCTCCTCCTGAATCCGAGGTTCGACTATCGGTCGGATTCTCCTCTCCAGTACCTTGGAATAGACTTTACCCGGGAGGCTGAGGAGTGTGATCCCTCTGTAGTTGGAACACACCCTCCGGTCCCCCTTCTTGAACAGAGGGACCACCACCCCGGTCTGCCAGTCCAGAGGCACGGTCCCCGACCGCCACGCGATGTTGCAGAGACGTGTCAACCAAGACAGTCCTACAACATCCAGATACTTTAGGTCCTCAGGGCGGATCTCATCCACCCCCGGAGCCCTGCCACCGAGGAGTTTGCGAACAACCTCAGTGACTTCAGCTTGGGTGATGGATGAGCCAGCCTCCGAGTCCCCGGTCTCTACTTCCTCTTCGGAAGATGTGACTGAGGGATTAAGGAGATCCTCAAAGTATTCCTTCCACCGTCCGACGACATCCCCAGTCGAGGTCAGCAGGCCTCCACCCGCACCGTAAACGGTGTTGGTGAGACACTGCTTCCCCCTCTGACCCTTCATCCTCTAACCCTTCACCCTATGCTCCCCCTCTGACCCTTCACCCTCTGCTCCCCCTCTGACCCTTCATCCTCTGCTCCCCCTCTGACCCTTCATCCTCTGCTCCCCCTCTGACCCTTCATCCTCTGACCCTTCACCCTATGCTCCCCCTCTGACCCGTCACCCTCTGCTCCCCCTCTGACCCTTCACCCTCTGCTCCCCCTCTGACCCTTCACCCTCTGCTCCCCCTCTGACCCTTCACCCTCTGCTCCCCCTCTGACCCTTCACCCTCTGCTCCCCCTGACCCTTCACCCTCTGCTCCCCCTCTGACCCTTCACCCTCTGCTCCCCCTCTGACCCTTCACCCTCTGCTCCCCCTCTGACCCTTCACCCTCTGCTCCCCCTCTGACCCTTCATCCTCTGCTCCCCCTCTGACCCTTCATCCTCTGCTCCCCCTCTGACCCTTCATCCTCTGCTCCCCCTCTGACCCTTCATCCTCTGCTCCCCTTCTGACCCTTCATCCTCTGCCCCCCTCTGACCCTTCATCCTCTGCTCCCCCTCTGACCCATCATCCTCTGCTCCCCCTCTGACCCTTCATCCTCTGCTCCCCCTCTGACCCTTCATCCTCTGCTCCCCCTCTGACCCTTCATCCTCTGCGCCCCCTCTGACCCTTCATCCTCTGCTCCCCCTCTGACCCTTCATCCTCTGCTCCCCCTCTGACCCTTCATCCTCTGGCCACCCCTGGGTAAATACTCACTCCTGATTGGATGAGCTGCTGCAGCACAGAGACAAGGTCATCGAAAAACTCCAGATTTATGAGATGAGCAAAACTGCGGAGAAAACAAAATAAAAGAGTCAGGTTTGTCATTGGACAGCAGAGTGGCTGACTGCAGCTGCACGGACCAATCGGACGGCAGAACTCACTGTGCCAAACCTTCCAAAACGATCGGGAGAAGAGCAGACTTCTGGGACTTTTTCAGAATCCGAAAGTAAATCACAAAGATCACGTTCAAGACCTCAGTGTGCTGCAAAACAGGGTCCGGGTTTAGTCCGGGATTAGTCCGGGTTTAGTCCGGGATTAGTCCGGGTTTAGTCCGGGTTTAGGTCTCACCAGTTTGAGTTTCTTCTCTTTGGACTCTGTGGCCTCGGCCTCGAGCAGCTCCTTCTGCAGTTTTTCCTCTGCCTTTTTCCACTGAAACAACAAACCAAAGCCTCATGAATTCTGCAGCCAAACTGTAAATGTGCCGTGTGTTATTAGATCAAACCCCAGACCTCTGCGCTTCACCTTCCTCCTCCTCCTCCTCGTCTCACCCTCCTCCTCCGCGTCTCACCCTCCTCCTCCGCGTCTCACCCTCCTCCTCCGCGTCTCACCCTCCTCCTCCGCGTCTCACCCTCCTCCTCCGCGTCTCACCTTCCTCTGCATCCGTGACAGGTTCTTCCTCTTGTCCTTGTTGTTCATGACTCTGTGTTTCGGGGCCGTTTGCTCGATGTCTCTCTTCATCTGCACCTCTTTGATCCTGAGCGACAACAGCGTCTGCAGCACCTGAAGGGTTAAACATGTAAATATGCGACTCAAGTTTCTAGAGAAGATTTATGAAGAAGTCCATTGTTGATATGAAATAGTTTATGTTTTGTGTTTAATAATTCCAATGTATTAGTTATAAAAAGTCTTTTGTACGTGTTCAGTCCATACAAACAGTAACGTTAGAGCCTCAGATGCCCTCCCGTGCTCACCTCTGGTCTCAGGTTGTAGTTGTGACTTTTGACAAGTCCTGAAATTACTCTGACAGCTGCTAACGAGGCTCCGCCCTCTTTGTCCTGAACGAAGAGCTCCCGAAATGATCCACACACCAGATCTGAGACCTGCAGACGACAGGGTTAGACTGGGTTCACACGCAGTCCCCGTCCCCGTGGCTCTCAGTCCCCGCGGCTCTCAGTCCCCGTCCCCGCGGCTCTCAGTCCCCGTCCCCGCGGCTCTCAGTCCCCGCGGCTCTCAGTCCCCGTCCAGTACCTCTTTGTCCTGATGGTTCATGAGCGGCACCAGGACCACGATAATGTTGTTATGGAAGTTGAAGTGCATCAGATTCAGGAGAAGTTCACAAAGACACTTCACTGAGACCAGAGCCAGACCTCGATACGAGTCCAAGGACACAGTCTGGACCCGCTTAGTCCGGCTGCCACGCCAGTCTGGTGGATCAGGAGAATAAATTAGAACATTTACAACTAAATTCTTCAAAAAAAATATTTTGAGAGGGTGTTGGGAGTGCTCTTCACACAAACAATGTCAGAGGCACATTTGGTGGCTGGAATTTATTGAAATAAACGCATTTGACCAAAAACGGGCATTGGACGTGACCAGTGCGGGCGTAGTGCGGGCGTTGGACGTGACCAGTGCGGGCGTTGGACGTGACCAGTGCGGGCGTTGGACGTGACCAGTGCGGGCGTTGGACGTGACCAGTGCGGGCGTTGGACGTGACCAGTGCGGGCGTTGGACGTGACCGGTGATGAATGTGGGTGAGGCGGTGATGAATGTGGGTGAGGCGGTGATGAATGTGGGTGAGGCGGTGATGAATGTGGGTGAGGCGGTGATGAATGTGGGTGAGGCGGTGATGAATGTGGGTGAGGCGGTGATGAATGTGGGTGAGGCGGTGATGAATGTGGGTGAGGCGGTGATGAATGTGGGTGTGGTTGTAATGGTTGTTACCTGAGATGATCTGCTCCAAATCCTCCAGGTAAAACTTGTACTGACTGAGAAGTCCTTCCTCAAACTCTCTGAGTGCCTGAGTCTCTTTCTTCACCTGAACGGCAGGAGCAAGAGACAGGTGAAGGACAGGAGCACAGAGACAGAGTGGACAGGTGCAGAGAGAGAGAGAGAGAGACAGAGTGGACAGGTGCAGAGAGAGAGAGTGGACAGGTCAAGAGAGTGGACAGGTCAAGAGAGTGGACAGGTCAAGAGAGTGGACAGGTGCAGCGAGTGGACAGGTGCAGAGAGTGGACAGGTGCAGTACCTTAGCGCTCCTCTCGGTGGTGCTCAAAGGTCTGATTTTAAAGCTTGGAGCGATGTCTTTAAAAACCTCAGTGAGTGAAACCATCACGAGCTTCTTCACTGTCACAGCGATTGACGTGTCGGCCTCAGAAAGCATCGCCCGGAGCTCTTTAAGACGCTTTATCTGTAAATATCATTCAAACATTATCAGTGAATATGCAGCGGTGTTTCCCTAACTTATTGAATAGGAAGGGCCCCGCCCACTTCACCGTAATCCTCATCCAGACTTGAAGATGACGCGAGGACTATAGTAATGGTATCTAGAAAATCTAATATTATTATCATTATAAATCAAATCAAGAATAAACTTCATTAATATAACTAATCTCTACCTAGAACTAGAACCCTAACACTAAAATAATTGCAGCTTTAATGCAGACAGAGTTAAAGGAATAAAAGAGGATTTTTGGCGAGAATGTCATTTCCTCGAGGCGTGGACAGCTGAGTAGTTCTCCCACATGTCAATCATCCCTTGCGTCCTACTGCACACCTGCAGCCTCGTTCCCATTGGTTGCTGCGCTGCGTCTGCAGCAAAATAGTTGAGCCATGTTCAACTTTTCTGCGTCGGACCCTTTGGACGCTTTGGACCATTTGGACACGAGTCCAAAAGGGTCCGACGCGCAAACGCCCCCGCCACACCCTAAGCTCAAAACGCAGGATGCCCAAGACACACGTTCACATAGCGGCGTGAATGATGCTTAAGGGTGCCAGGTGCGGCGCCAGGTACGACGCCAGGTGCAGACTCACGCTGTTGTGAGGGTCTGCGATCACGGCTGAGGCCAGTACCGCCATCTGCTGTTTCCTCTGAGTAAGACGCATCTCTCTTTCCTCCGGGCTAAGCTCTGCCTCTGCTGGACAGAAGAGAGTATTACAAAAGAATAAACAAGACTGAAGCATCATCAGCTCTGCCTCTGGTGGCGCAAATGCAGTATTACAACCCTGACCCTGATCACACACATTTCCCCATGTGTGGACAAATAAACGCATATCTTATCTTAAAAGGAATAAGAGGATTTTTGGCACCAAATCTGAGTCATTTCCTCTTGGCGTGGACCGCTGAGTAGTTCTCCCACATGTCTATCATTCCCTGCTTGCTACTGCTCACCTGCAGCCTCGTTCCCAGCATAGCAGCACGTTTCCATGGCTGCGCATGCGTGGTTGATATGCTGCTGTGTGTTTAGCAAAGCGAGCAGCGAGTTCAGTGTACAGTACAATGATGGCCAAGGGACGACAGCCCACCGGCTGAAGGCGGCTCTGCCCACCGGCTGAAGGCGGCTCTGCCCACCGGCTGAAGGCGGCTCTGCCCACCGGCTGAAGGCGGCTCTGCCCACCGGCTGAAGGCGGCTCTGCCCACTGGCTGAAGGCGGCTCTTGAAGGCGGCTGTGCCCACCGGCTGAAGGCGGCTCTTGAAGGCGGCTGTGCCCACCGGCTGAAGGCGGCTCTTGAAGGCGGCTGTGCCCACCGGCTGAAGGCGGCTCTTGAAGGCGGCTGTGCCCACCGGCTGAAGGCGGCTGTGCCCACCGGCTGAAGGCGGCTGTGCCATGGGGTTTAGTGGCACTTGAAAGTCTGATATCACTTTTCGACTCTGCTACAAACAAATTTGATGGACAGAATCTCAGGTTTGTCCAAAGTCTGGTTACTATGGAAACTTCGTGTGAGCAAAAGCATCTCGGCCTGAGCGAAACCGGACAAAACCATCCCCTCAGTCTTACCGCATTGGTCAGCAACTTCTTGTTCCGGCTTTGGCTCCTCCTCTTCAGGCTCCTCCTCTTCCTGTCGCTTTATCACTGTGACACAGAGTTAATACTGATCAACATGGTTTATTAGGGCTGAACCTGAATATTTCAGTTTGAACCTTAAACATTGATGGTTCCAGCGTTTCTGAAGAAGATTCAGTCATTTCAACTCGTCACTGATTTGTTCAAGTCAAAGTCTGTGGTTTGGAGCCAAGTGAGGACACTTTTTGTGTTGAATGGAAATGATCACTTTATCTTCAGGGAATTGAAATTGAACGGCTAATGATTCCATTGTGTTTATTTGTGCCTGGCCCTGTGCCTGAATCATTTCAATCTTTTTAGAGTTTCCCAATAACAATAATAAGTCAACATGTGGGATCACTCCTCTTGTTTACCTCTCTCCACAGACTGTGGGATCACTCCTCTTGTTTACCTCTCTCCACAGACTGTGGGATCACTCCTCTTGTTTACCTCTCTCCACAGACTGTGGGATCACTCCTCTTGTTTACCTCTCTCCACAGACTGTGGGATCACTCCTCTTGTTTACCTCTCTCCACAGACTGTGGGATCACTCTTCTTGTTTACCTCTCTCCACAGACTGTGGGATCACTCTTCTTGTTTACCTCTCTCCACAGACTGTGGGATCACTCTTCTTGTTTACCTCTCTCCACAGACTGTGGGATCACTCTTCTTGTTTACCTCTCTCCACAGACTGTGGGATCACTCCTCTTGTTTACCTCTCTCCACAGACTCTGGGATCACTCTTCTTGTTTACCTCTCTCCACAGACTGTGGGATCACTCCTCTCTTGTCTTTGATTGGCAGAAGGTGAATCACTTCTTTCTCTTCATTTTTGGCCATTTTTCGTGGGACTTTTTCCAGATTTCGCAGAAGCTGGGACTTTCTCTTTTTGGTGCTGTGAACCGGAGCGCTACAGGAAGCAGAAAATAACAGGTGAACAACAGAGAAACATATGAACTACACATATTGTGCACAACTTGAACTTTAGTTTACTCGTTTGAAGAAAAAAAAATAAGTTTCCCTTTTCTGAGAGTCCATAAAAATGACAGAGGCAATTTTGCAGGACAATAAAAATGGATTTTGGACAAAATTATTTATTGCATCTACAAAATAGGGACGCTAAACTATAGAAAATATTTTAATTGTAATTACAATTACAATTCATTAGTATGCTCCATCACTGAATAAGAACGGCTTTATCTACACCCTTCTGCTCCATCACTGAAGTGGAAAACCAGATGTGAAAGATCCTTCCATATTGGCACAGAATGTGGAAAAACTCATTAGACGGTCGCGGGTCGGCCGTGGGACAGGTGGGACGTCGCGGCCGTGGGACGTCGCGGGACGGGTGGGGCGGTCGCGGGTCGGCCGTGGGACGGTCGCGGGTCGGCCGTGGGACGGCAGTGGGACGGTCGCGGGTCGGCAGTGGGACGGTCGCGGGTCGGCAGTGGGACGGTCGCGGGTCGGCCGCGGGTCGGTCGCGGGTCGGCCGCGGGTCGGCTGTGGGACGGCCGCGGGTCGGCTGTGGGACGGTCGCGGGTCGGCTGTGGGACGGTCGCGGGTCGGCGGTGGGACGGTCGCGGGTCATTTGTGGGTCGGTCGTCACCTGGAAGTCAGGTCTCTGGTGATGAAGGAGGCTTTTTGGGCCATGGCCTTCATCTGCAGAAGATCCTCCTCCTCCAGCATGTCTGAGGGAAGCTCCTCCAGGAACTGCTCCTGCTCCTCCTCATCTGAAACAGAAGAGCGCCACCTACAGTAACTACATCCAGTCACGTGTACGCCAGGCAGTTTAAAAGTCTGACCTGGAAATATTAATCATGCTTTTATTTCATCTGGGCTTGATTATAGTTTTTAGCCAAAACAATAATACAAAAATATTTTGTATGTGTTTTGGGGTCTGTTAAGTCCCCACAAACATTACCATAAGAGAAATACAACAGGATTTGTATATAAGGCTATACACTGTAAAATACACAAGAAATCAGGAGAAGAGCGCCCCCTAGAATCCCTACAGGCAAAATGCTGCTCCTCATTGCAATGGAAGAGCGCCCCCTCTAGGAGAACACCTTTCATAGTCAGAGCCATGTTTGAGTCGTACCTGGGCGTTTGGCAAAGACGTGCAGTTCCTGGGGTTTGCTGTTGGTGGCGCTCTTCAGGGCCTTCCTCAGGCGCTTCTGTTCTTTCCGCTGTTTCTTTTCAGTATTTTGTTTCTTAAATGTTCTGTTTTTGAGTTTGTTTTCGAGCTTCACTCCCGACGTCTTCAGCAGCTTCCGGAACGACGGACGACGCTTCTTTGAGCGAGGCTGAAACAGTATAAACGTTTCTATTATCCATCTAAACCATTTTTAAAAAGCATTAGACTTGTGCAAAAGTTTTCTCTTTTAACAATTTTCTAAAAGAATCATAGTTTTAACATGATTTATTCTGATTAAACATCGTGGGGTTGTTTTGAAATACAAATGTGAACACTATAAAGGGCACTTTTATCCTCCTTAAAAAAGCACAAACCACCTCAGACCAAATCTGTTTCTTTTTAATATTACACCCTTTTCTTATGGTGGTACATCAGAGGTCGAGTGCTGCCCGGTGGTGGAGTGGTTAAGGCACAGCACATATGCCAGGCTCCATGTGCAGCCGGCCGCACTGTTGTGGGTTCGATTTCCGACTCTACAATGTGCTGCATGTCCTCCCTTTTCTCAGCCCCCATTTCACACTAGGTTCTATCAAAGCTTCTCATGTTCATAATGTGTGGCATTAGAATTCTACAAATTCAGAGTGAAAATAAAAAATATTTCCAAACAAAAGAGTGGGACAGGGGCTTTACAAGATCTATCTAGAATCAACCTAAATATGATTAAGCAGGGCTCTAGACATTTCTGTTTTTGTGTGCGAGTCAGTCGCATCTGTGCCAATAAAAAAAATGTAGAGATGTTTTGTAGAAATGTGACAAAGCCCGATGACACCAACTGAATTTACTCCAGGACAAATGAGGGATGTCAGTCTTCTTTCTAAGAATTTGGGGCAAAAAAAACATTGGATCTGGTTCAGGACCTTGAAAACAAAGCCAGAAAATTGGCAGACAACCGAAATCATCGGATCAATCTTCGATGTAGAATATACGAAGAGCCTACAGATCAAACCACCAGTAAAAGAACACAGAGCGGAGAAGATCTGGAGACAAAACTCAACACAGGTGCTCTTCCTCCTGAAGAAGATCTCAAGAGGGCACAAGAAGCAAATCATAGAAGAGTAAGGAAGGACAAATCAAGACGTTTAACATCCTCTTGAATAAGAAGGACCAGCAAGACAGGAGGACAGGGACCAGCACGACAGGAGGACAGGGACCAGCACGACAGGAACCAGCACGACAGGAGGACAGGGACCAGCACGACAGGAGGACAGGGACCAGCACGACAGGAGGACAGGGACCAGCACGACAGGAGGACAGGGACCAGCACGACAGCAGGACAGTGCACGACAGGACAGGGACCAGCACGACAGGGACAGACCCAGGTGAGACCAACAATGAACTGGATCAAGAACCTTTCAGACCTTGTCCTGTCTCAAACCACATCCTGCAGAGGACTAGATCACAGCCATTAGGACCAACAAGGTTGTTAAGTCACATGTTTATGTCATGTGGAACACAATAATATGTCACTTCCTCATAATCTATAAACTGGTACAAATAACCTTCAAACCGCCGCAAATAAGAACTATTTAAATAAGTTAAACTGGAAAAGAACTGCATCAAGACAATACAAGCTGTACTGCATCAAATAAAGACTTGAGCACGATCCTCACGTCTCTAAACTTCAACACCGCACACTGAGCTCATTTTAGCACCTTTAAAGTACAAACCCTCCGTGAATGAAGTCGTGACCGTGTTTAAAAGTGACTTACTGGACCCATGTTTGCACTGAGCGTGGAAAGTCTCAGAAACCAGAGCAAAAACCCGGTGAAAAGTTGGAGAAAGGCGTGAAAACAGAAGCAGCGGAACCACGAGGATCTTCTATCTTTGAACCCGGAAACAGTTTACAGACAGCGACCCCAGCGGCGGGATGGAAGTACTGAACACAACAGTTTACAGACAGTGACCCCAGCGGCGGGACGGAAGTACTGCACACAACAGTTTATTCAGAGGAAAAGCGAAATTATATTTAATAAACAAACAAATGGACACATTTGAACTAAACACTTTCAATAATCAACTGGAATTTAAATTTAATAGCAGATACAATAAAAAGGGTAATAATAATAACAACCAATATTCACATAAACAATCCATAGAAGACATATTACCTTATCAGAGCAAATTTTTCATTTCATGCAATTAAATTGTACTTAGCTGTATTGCTAATGGAACTATTTTAACGAAACAATGTTCATTAATAACGAGTCAAAGTGCGGTTTTGATTTTTGGGCTTTACAATTGTGATTATGGATCATTTCACATTTCATTTGTCTGGATGATCGACGACAGTAAAGGGTTAGGATTAAACTCCACCTACACAGGTCTTATCCATGGATCTATCCCAAATCCAAAGCATGGATGTATTCAAATGGCCAATGATAGAATCAATATACTTCTACATTTCCAGGTTGTGTTTCTCTTTATATTCTGATCCAATGACAGTTTTACATTAAACAGTGACATGTTTTTGTTCAATACTTTTGCAATTAGATCAACTCATGTTTTTAATGATAATGTAACCAGTTTACTCATTAATGTTTGTCCCTCTAATTGACATAATTAAATTGATCTACTGTGGTAACCCTAAACACATACTAAACCAGTGCAAAGTCCCGTAATAAGCTTCAGTTATCGCTGTTTATGGCTTTAGTTCAGTCACTCATTTCTGAACACAAATTATAACGTGAAAATCATTAACCTTGTTAAAACTCAGCTGGTGTAATGAACAGAACTGCACCCAAAGGAAACAGTCAATTGATTACAGTTAATTTAGAGTACTTTTTTCGAAAACATTTCAGAGATTGTTGCTCGATTGTAAAATGTGGCATTTAATCTACAATATAAAACACGGATCTCCTGTTTAAAGGTTCTTCTTTAGACTCTTTTCCCGCAGTGACACAACCTCAACAGGGGCACAGTTTCCTGCATAACACCAGAGCCTATCTCCGCTCTCACGCTGCACCGGAGTCACTTTGTGCGGCCGCAGGAGACTCGCTGCTGCGCTTTCCTCACACTTTCCTCACAATTTCCTCACACTTTTCTCACACTTTCCTCACACTTTCCTCCAGGCCGAACTGGGTCCATTCTCCAGCCGTTTTCAGTGACATTTCTCTGCGGGGATCTGAGACTCATTCATCGGCACTTTACCCACTTCTTACGCAGCGTTGAGCGGGCACAGGATCCACGAGCCTCCGCTAGCTTTACCCGCAGAACTTCTGAGCTCTGAAGGAACTTTGACGACTTCAAATGGACAAGATATTTCAATTGTAAAAACATTCACTGAGCATAGCGGTGTTCAGCCGTGAGCGTAGCCGAGCAGGAGGCGCTGCGGGCGGACACAGAGCACCGCGAGGCCCCGCTGTAGCTCCGTTAGCTGTTAGCATTAGTGGAGATGCAGTGTGTGAGGAAACGAACCCTGGACCTGGAGCCGTGGGACCGAAAAACGGTTAGTCCTGGTTTAGTCCTTGTCTTGACCTGGTTTAGTCCTGGTCTTGACCTGATCTTGACCTGGTTTAGACCTTGCCTTGACCTGGTTTAGTCCCCGTCTTGACCTGGTCTTGACCTCGTCTTGACCTGGTTTAGTCCTGGTTTAGTGTACTGGTCTTGACCTGGTTTAGTCCTGGTTTAGTGTACTGGTCTTGACCTGGTTTAGTCCTGGTTTAGTGTACTGGTCTTGACCTGGTTTAGACCTGGTCTCGACCTGGTTTAGTCCTGGTTTAGTGTACTGGTTTACTGTAAAACTGTTTCCCTCTGTGTTTGTAATAAATGCACAGCAATATATTTAAAAAAAATCTGAGTTTGAATTTGCCTCTTTTTTGTTTCTTTTTCCATGTGTCTCAGAAGCGCGTGTGTTTGGGGGCGGAGCTTGTGACTGAGTGTCCAATGGAAATATGCGACAGTTCAAATCTGACCAGTGAGGTGCAGCCTGATCCGCACGTGCAGGTGACAATTTACCACATGAAATGAAACTACTACAGCCCAAATATCAATAGTTTAAAGATCAGCATTTGTTTGTGCTCTTCATCACTGATGAGTACCAGGGCTGATTTATTACATATATTCTACATATGTTATAAATGCTGTTATATATGAACCTTGAAAAGGGATTTTACTCCTTTTTACCCCCAATGTAATTTTGTGTTTTTCCCCCAACACAATCGTACTTTAAAAGTGTTAAAAGGTCTTGAATTTGACTAACTCTGGAGCTGATTCACTCTTGATTTTTTGAGTTTTAAATGGTTCTACTTTAAGTTCAACTGTTTCTGTTGCAGCTCAAACCTGGTCTTGGTCCTGGTCCTGGTCCTGGTCCTGGTCCTGGTCCTGGTCCTGGTCCTGGCCCTGGCCCTGGCCCTGGCCCTGGCCCTGGCCCTGGCCCTGGCCCTGGCCCTGGCCCTGGCCCTGGTCTGGTCTGTCAGCGCTGCCTCAGAGGAGAACCTGTAAGCACTTATTTTAAACAGATTCATATTAAAGGTGCACTGTGTAACTTTCTGACACCTGCTTGTCTCCTGAATGTGAATGTTTCGCACTATGGTATTAGCTTTAATTTGTGACAATATCATGGCCTAAAGATCCACTGTGGAACATTTTAGGCAAAGCAATAAAATCTCCATGGAGACCACCAGAAAAGTTTCACCGTACAGCTTTAATTTAACAAACATTTGAACATTTGGTTGTTTACATTTTGTCTCGTGTTGTTTTTCTGTTTCAGGGACACATCAACCACATCCTGGGCCTTTAGCCAATCACGGGACAGCTCTGAGGGAACAGCCAATCACGGGACAGCTCTGAGGGAACAGCCAGTCGGACGACAGCTCTGAGGGAACAGCCAATCAGACGACAGCTCTGAGGGAACAGCCAGTCGGACGAATGCTCTCCAGAAGTGATCAAAGGGAGGAGGTGATTAGAGGCATGTTTTGTCCCTCGACCAATCACATGCACGTGTCTGTCAAAAGGTGTTCTCTGAGTGGCTGTCGCCTCGGCGATGCCGCTCTCGCCGTTGCTCTCTCAATCGTAGGATTGTAACTTTATCAGTATTATACGTTTATAATCAAATAGATTTTTACTACAATCATCCTGTTTTTATGATGTTAGAGTTTGCACTAACGACACCAAAGTCTTGTTGTGTTGCTTATACATCAAATTATAAATGAAATTTCCCCATGTGTGGACAATAAAGGATTATCTTATCTTATACCGCCCCCGACTGGAGTCGTACGTCTTCTGCAGTTGTTTGTACGTCTTCTGCAGTTGTACATACGTCTTCTGCAGTTGTACATACGTCTCTGCAGTTGTTTGTACGTCTTCTGCAGTTGTTTGTACGTCTTCTGCAGTTGTTCGTACGTCTTCTGCATCTTCTGCAGTTGTTCGTACGTCTTCTGCAGTTGTTCGTACGTCTTCTGCAGTTGTTCGTACGTCTTCTGCAGTTGTTCGTACGTCTTCTGCAGTTGTTCGTACGTCTTCTGCAGTTGTTCGTACGTCTTCTGCAGTTGTTCGTACGTCTTCTGCAGTTGTTCGTACGTCTTCAAAGTATGTGTTTTACGCTATACCTTTAAAAAGGGAGAAAAAAGTGAACCTTAAACTTCTTTATGCAAATCAGGAGTGACATCATCAACGCTTCAGCCAATCATAGAGCAGCATTCAGATACACTTTTGTTTAAATGTATACGAAAATAAAAAACGTCCAATCACAGCCCTTCTTCCACTAAGCTGATGCCTGATTGGCTCATGGGCTCTGATGTCATTCCTTAGATTTTTTTTATCATTTTAGAAAAAAAAGTTGAATGTAAAAATGAATTGTAGATATTTTAAATATAATATTTTTGAATGTTTTTTACCATTTCATTCTAATTTTTATGGATTTAAACTGAATTATTCAAGGACAGAGGAAACGAGGGAGTTAAAGGTCAGATGCACCCAAACCAGGGCCTGGGGGCCGGATGCGGCCCTCACAAACCAGGGCCTGGGGGCCAGATGCGGCCCTCCTTCTGTTGACTCAAAGATTGTGTTCACATAATGATTATTAAGTAATCACATAAATACATATAAAATATGAGGTCTGTTTGGACCGGTTTTAGATTAGGGCCACACCCAAATGTCTATAAATCTAGTCATTATTGTCTTGATAAATCAATTAGTTATTTCCCCCAGAAGAGTTCTGAGAATATTAGATTTTTAATGAAACGTGTTTAGAGACAAAATAGGTTTTTAATCCAAAACTCTAATTAGACACATTGTTGTGTGGTTCTGATGTAATTCCTGCTCAGGGTCATTTAGACTCTTCACAGTTTTAGAATCTGATTCGTTTCTCTCACAAATGTTCAATTACTATATTATTATTATTATGAATTAGTTACAGTTAATTGATTCACGTTTCAATTTTAGTTTAGGCTTTTTCAGATCCTGGTTCTTTCCTGGTGTCTGTAGCTGTTGCGTCGAGCGACCACCAGAGGGAGTCAGTGTACAGCAGCAGACGCCTTGCAGTGTGTGGCCAGAACCAGCAGAGGGCGCTGACTCCTCACTTATAACCTGAGGGAAGTATAACAAAAGAACACGTTTGACCAAAGAAAAGCTCATGCGCTAATATTTGTGTCATTTATCTTTGATACAACCGATATTCACCGGGTTAGAACATTTCAATAAACTGAATTATCAAAATATGAATTTCCCTCCAGCGTTAGATTATATATTATATATTATTCCTCCTCACACAGATCTTCAGTGTGTCATTGTTCCTCACACAGATCTTCAGTGTGTCATTGTTCCTCACACAGATCTTCAGTGTGTCATTGTTCCTCACACAGATCTTCAGTGTGTCATTGTTCCTCACATAGATCTTCAGTGTGTCATTGTTCCTCACATAGATCTTCAGTGTGTCATTGTTCCTCACACAGATCTTCAGTGTCATTGTTCCTCACACAGATCTTCAGTGTCATTGTTCCTCACACGGATCTTCAGTGTGTCATTGTTCCTCACACAGATCTTCAGTGTGTCATTGTTCCTTACACAGATCTCCAGTGTGTCATTGTTCCTCACACAGATCTTCAGTGTCATTGTTCCTCACACAGATCTTCAGTGTGTCATTGTTCCTCACACAGATCTTCAGTGTCATTTTTCCTCACACAGATCTTCAGTGTGTCATTGTTCCTTACATAGATCTTCAGTGTGTCATTGTTCCTCACACAGATCTTCAGTGTGTCATTGTTCCTCATATAGATCTTCAGTGTGTCATTGTTCCTCACACAGATCTTCAGTGTCATTGTTCCTCACACAGATCTTCAGTGTCATTGTTCCTCACACGGATCTTCAGTGTGTCATTGTTCCTCACACAGATCTTCAGTGTCATTGTTCCTTACACAGATCTCCAGTGTGTCATTGTTCCTCACACAGATCTTCAGTGTCATTGTTCCTCACACAGATCTTCAGTGTGTCATTGTTCCTCACACAGATCTTCAGTGTCATTGTTCCTCACACAGATCTTCAGTGTGTCATTGTTCCTCACACAGATCTTCAGTGTGTCATTGTTCCTCACACAGATCTTCAGTGTCATTGTTCCTCACACAGATCTTCAGCGTGTCATTGTTCCTCACACAGATCTTCAGTGTGTCATTGTTCCTCACATAGATCTTCAGTGTGTCATTGTTCCTCACACAGATCTTCAGTGTCATTGTTCCTCACACAGATCTTCAGTGTCATTGTTCCTCACACGGATCTTCAGTGTGTCATTGTTCCTCACACAGATCTTCAGTGTCATTGTTCCTTACACAGATCTCCAGTGTGTCATTGTTCCTCACACAGATCTTCAGTGTCATTGTTCCTCACACAGATCTTCAGTGTGTCATTGTTCCTCACACAGATCTTCAGTGTCATTGTTCCTCACACAGATCTTCAGTGTGTCATTGTTCCTCACACAGATCTTCAGTGTGTCATTGTTCCTCACACAGATCTTCAGTGTCATTGTTCCTCACATAGATCTTCAGTGTGTCATTGTTCCTCACACAGATCTTCAGTGTCATTGTTCCTCACATAGATCTTCAGTGTGTCATTGTTCCTCACACAGATCTTCAGTGTCATTGTTCCTCACACGGATCTTCAGTGTGTCATTGTTCCTCACACAGATCTTCAGTGTCATTGTTCCTCACACAGATCTTCAGTGTGTCATTGTTCCTCACACAGATCTTCAGTGTCATTGTTCCTCACACGGATCTTCAGTGTGTCATTGTTCCTCACACAGATCTTCAGTGTCATTGTTCCTCACACAGATCTTCAGTGTCATTGTTCCTCACACGGATCTTCAGTGTGTCATTGTTCCTCACACAGATCTTCAGTGTCATTGTTCCTTACACAGATCTCCAGTGTGTCATTGTTCCTCACACAGATCTTCAGTGTCATTGTTCCTCACACAGATCTTCAGTGTCATTGTTCCTCACACAGATCTTCAGTGTCATTGTTCCTTACACAGATCTTCAGTGTCATTGTTCCTCACACAGATCTTCAGCGTGTCATTGTTCCTCACACAGATCTTCAGTGTGCCTTCCCTAGCTCATCCATGCCCACAGGATTTGTCTTTCCACATGCTTGTTTCAGTCAGGTTTACTGAAGGACAGTATCCTCGTCTTGATGATCGACAGTTGAAGTGTCCAATGAGAGCGTAAAAAAAACGCCCAGCCTTGTGCTGACCAATAGTATCGATCGACATGATCTGATCTGCACCGTATATAATTATCCCGAATGTGCCTAATTCCCCATGAAGCATTTGTCCAATAGGAGTGGAGGAGCTGTTTGTCCAATAGGAGGAGCCGTTTGTTCAGTAGGAGGAGCCGTCTCTCCAGTAGGAGGAGCCGTCTCTCCAGTAGGAGGAGCCGTCTCTCCAGTAGGAGGAACCGTCTCTCCAGTAGGAGGAACCGTCTCTCCAGTAGGAGGAACCGTCTCTCCAGTAGGAGGAACCGTCTCTCCAGTAGGAGGAACCGTCTCTCCAGTAGGAGGAACCGTCTCTCCAGTAGGCGTTGGGGATGAGATAAACCTGTTCAATGTCAATCAAGTTGGGTTTAGATCAACCCCCGAAAATCTGAAATCCAACATGGCGGCGACCGAGACCGGTCCCGGTGATACAGCTCAGGCAATCATTTTCTCTCTTGGGTAAGAATCTGCTCTCTTGACCCTGACCCTGACCCTGACCCTAACCCTAACCCCTGACCCTGACCCTGTGTCTGAAGCATATCGAGGGCCGCCATATTGGAGCAAATTCTGACTTCCGTGAGTTAACAGGGGTTGATCTAATACTGACCGTGTCAATCAACGTTGGAGTTCCTGGTTTAATCCTATTGGTGGAGCTGGAGCTGCTGGAGTCTTTCCTTCGCTCTCATTGGACAGACGCACATAAATTCAAACTCTGTAGATTCATGACAAACTCTAATGCGAGAAACATATCTTAGGTCAAAGCAGTTCAAATTGAAATATCACTGCCATTTATTAAATATTGACTAATTAAGATGGAACAAATCGCAAACGTGTTATTTTAAGAATAAGAGTAAAATGTGATGTATGCACTTTTTTACTTTACACATTCTTGAAAACTAATATTGTCACTGAAATATTCCATTAAAATGTTTTGATACATGGGTCAATTTTTCTATATCGGCCAATACAAATATTTGAAAAGGTCTTTATCGAAATACTGCACCTTTTATGACTTTATTGCAAGTGTCTAAAAGTGTCTCTGGTCCAGGTTTTCTTTTTGTCATTCAAAGAAACACAATAATGAAAGAGCTGCAGCTGCGCACGCAGCCTGTTGGAGGCGCTGTTTCACTGCATGAGCCTCAGACTGAAGGGAATCCCCGGGGAAACCCTCTGAAGGAGAGAGGAGAGAAGTAGGGAGGAGACAACGAGAGAGGAGACAAGAAGACGAGGCGAGAAGGAAAGAGGAGAGAAGGAAAGAGGAGAGAGGAGAGAAGGAAAGCGGAGAGAAGGAGAGAGGAGACAAGGCAAGAGGAGACAAGGCGAGAGGAGAAGAGAAGCAAGAAGAAAGGAGAAAGAAAGAGGAGAGAAGGAGATGAGGAGAGAAGGAAAGAGGAGAGAAGGAGAGAGGAGACGAGGAGAGAAGGAGATGAAGACACAATGAGAGAAGTAGAGAAGAGACAATGAGAGAGGAGACAAGGAAAGAGGTGATGAGGAGAGAAGGACCTGGTCCAAACCAGGACAAAACCAGGACCAGACCCTCACTCTCTGCCGATTGAACGGTTTCCTGTGCTCTCATTGGTTCCTGTTGTTGGCTCTTTAATTTTATTCTGAGCAAAGCTCCGCCCTTTTTTTCCTTCCTTTCACATCATCATCCTTTAGTCCTGGTTTAGTCCTGCTTTAGACCTGCTTTAGTTGCTTTAAACCTGGTTTAGTCCTGGTTCAGATCTGGTTTAGTCCTGGTTTAGATCTGGTTTAGTCCTGGTAAGTCCTGGTTTAGTCCTGGTTTAGACTTGGTTTAGTCCTGGTTTAGTCCTGCTTTAGACCTGGTTTAGCCCTGGTTTAGTCCTGCTTTAGACCTGGTTTAGTTTTGTCCTAGTTTAGTCCTGGTTTAGTCCTGGTTTAGTTCTGCTTTAGACTTGGTTTAGTCATGGTTTGTCCTGGTTTAGTCCTGCTTTAGTCCTGCTTTAGTCCTGCTTTAGACTTGGTTTAGTCCTGGTTTAGTCCTGCTTTAGACTTGGTTTAGCCCTGGTTAGTCCTGCTTTAGACTTGGTTTAGTCCTGCTTTAGTCCTGCTTTAGATTTGGTTTAGTCCTGGTTTAGTCCTGGTTTAGTCCTGCTTTAGACTTGGTTTAGTCCTGGTTTAGTCCTGCTTTAGACTTGGTTTAGTCCTGGTTTAGTCCTGCTTTAGACTTGGTTTAGTCCTGGTTTAGTCCTGCTTTAGACTTGGTTTAGTCCTGGTTTAGTCCTGCAGTCCTGGCTTAGACTAAACCAGGTCTACATAAGGTCTATTTGAGGAATAAACCAGGACTAAAAGAAGATCAATTATGACTTTCTTCCAAAATTTCCATTTCATTTTAACTTCCTCTTTTAGCCCTGCCCCCTGGCTCTCTGGCCCCGCCCCCTGATGACATCACAGATGACGTCATGCGGCTCTGACCCCTGAGGTTTAGTCCTGGTCCTGGTTCAGTCCTGAGGGTCCAGGATCCAGGGACCAGGATCTTTGGGGAAAACTTCACAGCAAGATCTCTCCGGACCAGAGCGGGTCTAAACCAGGACTAAAGCAGGTCTAAACCAGGTCTAAACCAGGACTAAAGCTGGACTAAAGCAGGTCAGAACCCGGACAGGACCAGGACTTCCTATGGTCCTGTTTTTCGCCCTGTTTGGCGTCTCTTTTCTGCAGCGTTTCTGTTTTTTGCTGGCTCCTGGGGGCCGTTTCGCTGGAGCCGATCTTTGGGGAAAACCTGGGATCAAACTCAGTCTCAGTGGATTTTAGAATTGCTCCAGATTAACTTTTGGTTTTTCTTTTGTTGGGCTTTTTAAAAACACATTTAAACATTTGAAACACTATTTTTAAAACCATTTTTGATATTTTTATCCTTCTGGTTCTTTTGGGCCGAAAGACGCAAAGGACTCTTTCTCTGGATATTCAAAAGTCAAATCTTGGTCTGTTTAATATTTTCCCTTCACATTTCAGTCAGACTTTCCTCCAGAGAAAACGATTAAATCACATTTGTTTGTTTTGTATTTTTTCAATTTCGATTTTGTTCTGACATTTTGCTTCTTTCTCGTCCGGAGCCGATTCTGCTTCAGCTGAACATTTCAAACTCTCGTCTGCTTTTTTTTACTCGTCATTTTAATTCCACATTTCACCAAAATGCTTGTTATTTTCAACATATTTCATATTTCCCTCCGTCTCAAGGACACAATTAGTCTTTTTTAAACCTTTTTTAAGAATCCTTTCTTCAACCATCACGGTCACATTTTGGGAAACGTAAATATATATACGAAATTTCCCCATGTGTGGACCATAAAGGAATATCTTATCTTAATATCTTATCTTAAAATTTGATTTAACTTTAAAACCACTTTAATTAACATTTTACACAAATTTTACTGAAAAGTGTAATCCTCTTCATGCAAAGTTTTTCTCACATTTCTCACATTTTATAATTTTTAAATCACAAAAACCTTTTAAAAATTCCTCCTGAAAATCCTGTTTTCTGAGTTTTTCTTCTCTTGGATTTTTCTCCTGAGATTTCCATCCGTTTCCGTGCGTTTGTCTTACAGAAAAATCACAAAATTATAAACTGCACTTTTCTGTTTCAGCTTAAATCTGAGGGAATTGGCTTTTTTCTTTCTATTTTCCCAAAATAAAACAAAGTGAAATATTTGCAGATACATTTGGCTCAGAGCAAATTCGTCTCTGAACTTTCTTTTTTTCTTGGACTTTTTTTCTGCACAAATCACATTTTATGTGAAATATTTTAAAGAAATTCCAATTTTTTAATTTTGATGTTTTTCCTTGGAGCATCTTTTACTGAGAGACTTTCTTTTTGAGTGACTTTGAATATTTTTCCTGCTTTTCCTTTTTGCCGCTGAGATGTTTTCGGTGCCAGAGCCGGTGTCTCGAGGCACCGCGTCGTCTCTGAAAGAAGAGCCGCTGAGCGTCCGCTCATGGATGCACTCCAGCAGCGTCCTGGACGCCAACACGGCCGCACAGAGGTGACACACACACACACACACGCACGCACGCACACACACACACACACACACACACACACACACACACGCACACACTGTTTTAGAGCGAATTCTGAATAATATTGAGATAATCCTTTTAGTCGCCACAAATTTAAAGACACAAATCCAAATATTTATATGAAAAAATACAGGCAAAATTACAGACAAATTCAACATAATAATAATATGAATAACTGTGGAGTTAGAAAGACTGGAATAACTCAAAAAGATTCTGCTTTTAAAATCACGGCAAGACAAAAGTTTAATTCCACATTTTCTTTTTTCAAATGACAATTATGTGTTTTTGGAAATAAATTCTTCAAACACATAAAACATTTGCTCCTAACGACTTCACGAAGTCTGAAATAGAAGAGAAAATCACAGATGTTGTCTATAATCTATAATAATAAAAACTTTCAGAGTAAAATACGAGTGTAAAGTGATATTTCTGTATTTATTGTTAAAGTCACTTTTTGTTCTTAATTAACGCCTCATCTAAACATTTACACTTTTAGTTAATTTCTGATGAAAAGCCACAAAATGTCTGAACGTCGCCAAATCAAACGACTTCAAACAGAGCCAAAGAAGACAACGATATTATAGATATAAAATATATTATAAGCACACAAATATAAAGGACTTTATCATGTGCAATGGCTGGTCAATAAAGGTCAATAAATATATTAAACTAAATAAACAAACTTTTACATTCATTCATAACAAATATAATATATATATTCATATCTCACTAAATTGATTAGTACTGCGTTTCCTCTCGCAAAAGAGAAGGTTTTATAATCTGTAAATGTATTATTTCATGTTGAGTTATTGTGGGAAGCTTTAAAAAGAGAAGCACAATAATAATAATCACACAAACATAACACGACAGCGTGAAATATAATCACACAAACATAACACGACAACGTGAAATATAATCACACAAACATAACACGACAACGTGAAATATAATCACACAAACATAACACGACAACGTGAAATATAATCACACAAACATAACACGACAACGTGAAATATAATCACACAGACATAACACGACAACGTGAAATATAATCACACAAACATAACACGACAACGTGAAATATAATCACACAAACATAACACGACAACGTGAAATATAATCACACAAACATAACGAGGAGAAACGTACTTTAATTATGTACATAATTAATCATGAAAATAACTGACGCCAAAGAAGCTTTTTCACCTTTACATTTCAGCTTTTGGACGTCGCAGTTGTTGCAGATTTAACTGTAAAATACAAGAAACTCAATATTTACACATCAGACTTTAGTAGAAAATTTGAGAAAAGTTTATAAATTATTTTCAGTTTTGAATGGCTTGAAAACAATACCGGTATTTATTTAATTTTAAATAAAAATGCTTTGTCTGTTCTACAAATTAATCCAATAATCCACAAAATATGTGAATGAATAATAAAAAAATAAATCCATTGAAGTGTTTGATGAAAGAAAAGTATTTCCTGAAGTAAAAAAATAAACTGTTCCGCATCTTCTATTTTAAATTTGTCGTTTGTTCATCTGCGTCTGAGAGAAAGAAAAGGTCCGTGCATCTGCAGCAGAGCATCATGGGAAATGCAATCCCAACAAACCGCAGCAGACGCACGGAATCAACACTTTTCTGTTTCCACAAATGTTTCCTGCTCATTTTTCATCATTTTTATCATCATTATTACGTTATTATTACGGACTATAACGTTATAAACCAAACAAAGCTTTGAATTATGAGAGACGCAGGAGATGGATTTTACAGAGATGTTAAATATTAATATCACACTCACAAGACCAAATATGTATTATTTACACAAGAAGCGGAACAAATTTAGACCTGGTTTAGTCCTGGTTTAGTCCCGGTTCAGACCTGGTTCAGACCTGGTTTAGTCCTGGTTTAGTCCCGGTTCAGACCCGGGTTTAAGTAAAATGGGATTCTCACAAAATCAGACACGAGAACAAAACAAATGGGATTTTGAATGAATTAATCATAAATGAAATTCATAATTTTGAACTTTTAAATCTATTTTATATCATATTGCTTTATTATTTTATTAATTGTCATTAATTAATTCAAGATTCTCAAAAGATGAAAGTCACTTTACCGTATTAAATGTAATAAATCATAATCTTTGTTTCAGCGGCGTGGGTTTGGCTCGCGCTCACTTTGAGAAACAACCTCCATCAAATCTAAGAAAGTCAAACTTTTTTCACTTTGTTTTGGCGCTTTACGATCGTCAGGGGCAACCAGTTGAGATCGAGCGCACAGCGTACTGCGACTTCATCGAGAAGGAGAAGGTACAAATACTCCATATACTCCACCTTAACCTCACAAATACTGCACAGCACAAATACAAAACTACTGCAACTTGAATGCGAAAGAAAAGGTAGAATAATCCTGCAGAGCTCGTATCCCTCCGCCATCATGGCATGTGCAGCAGCGGGCTGCGCGTGTGCCACCGCTGCCACTGCTGCACATGTGCCACCACTGCACATGTGCCACCACTGCACATGTGCAGAAGTTCACATCTGTGTGTTTCAGGAGGTGAGCGGAGAAAAGACCAACAACGGCATTCACTACAGACTTCAGCTTCTCTACAGCAACGGTAAAACTTATACTGTCTGTATTTACTTTATATTTAATCATAAACTCACTAACCCACAGAGTCATGTGACCCGCAGAGTCATGTGACCCGCAGAGTCATGTGACCCACACAGAGTCATGTGACCCACAGAGTCATGTGACCCACACAGAGTCATGTGACCCACACAGTCATGTGACCCACACAGTCATGTGACCCACACAGAGTCATGTGACCCACACAGAGTCATGTGACCCGCAGAGTCATGTGACCCACACAGAGTCATGTGACCCACACAGAGTCATGTGACCCACACAGAGTCATGTGACCCGCAGAGTCATGTGACCCACACAGAGTCATGTGACCAGCAGAGTCATGTGACCCGCAGAGAGTCATGTGACCCACACAGAGTCATGTGACCCGCAGAGTCATGTGACCCGCAGAGTCATGTGACCCGCAGAGTCATGTGACCCACACAGAGTCATGTGACCCACACAGAGTCATGTGACCCGCAGAGTCATGTGACCCACACAGAGTCATGTGACCCACACAGAGTCATGTGACCCACACAGAGTCATGTGACCCGCAGAGTCATGTGACCCACACAGAGTCATGTGACCAGCAGAGTCATGTGACCCGCAGAGAGTCATGTGACCCACACAGAGTCATGTGACCCACACAGAGTCATGTGACCCGCAGAGAGTCATGTGACCCGCAGAGTCATGTGACCCACACAGAGTCATGTGACATGTCACACTGTGGGCTGAGCCTTGTGCTCATTCATTATACTCTGATGTAACGGATCGAGCAGGAGAAAAAGTCTCTTCACTCAGAGAACCATGGTTACAATATGTAACCATGGTTACATACTGTAACCATGGTTACATACTGTAACCCTGCAAGACACAAGTCTAGAGACATGACCCCGCAAGACGCAAGTCCAGATACATGAGGCTGTAGGACACAAAGGCCAGAGACATGAGCCTGTAGGACACAAAGGCCAGAGACATGAGCCTGTAGGACACAAAGGCCAGAGACATGAGCCTGAAGGACACAAAGGCCAGAGACATGAGCCTGAAGGACACAAAGGCCAGAGACATGAGCCTGTAGGACACAAAGGCCAGAGACATGAGGCTGTAGGACACAAAGGCCAGAGACATGAGCCTGTAGGACACAAAGGCCAGATACATGAGCCTGTAGGACACAAAGGCCAGAGACATGAGCCTGAAGGACACAAAGGCCAGAGACATGAGCCTGAAGGACACAAAGGCCAGAGACATGAGCCTGTAGGACACAAAGGCCAGAGACATGAGCCTGTAGGACACAAAGGCCAGAGACATGAGCCTGTAGGACACAAAGGCCAGAGACATGAGCCTGTAGGACACAAAGGCCAGGGAAACAGTGGAGAGATAGTTTTTAAATGATAGAGCACATATCATATCTGTAAATAGTTCATATTTAATATTATAAACTCACTACAGAGTTTAAAAAAAAACGGTGTTTCATATATTTAAATATAACTATATCAAAAGAGTTTAATTCTGTTGACTTAACAAAAGCCACTCACCCCAGACGCTTCTTCAGTTCTGAGAGAACTGTGAGTCTTATATCTGTCTGTAGGAGGCGCTAACATCACTGAAAGGACACAAACCAGACGGGTCAGATACACATTTCACTAAAACATTTTGAACATAATTAAATTTAATCCATATAGATGACCCAATATTTAGGGTTAAATATGACCTGATGGGATTCACATGTGTAGGGTTTGGCCTATGTTTTGTTAAATGTGGTTAAATGTGGTTGAATGTGGTTGAATGTGGTTAATTTAGCTTAAATGTGGTTGAATGTGGTTTATTGTGGTTAAATTAGGTGACATTTATTTAAATATGGTTAAATTTAGTCAAACGTGGTTAAATGTGGTTAAATGAGGTTAAATGTGTGAAAATTTGTGTTTTTTTCAGGCGTTCGGACGGAACAGGATCTGTACGTGCGACTCATCGACTCCATGACCAAACAGGTGCCAACAAATCATGCTTTTATTTAAAAAAATGCCTTTATAACCCATATCTGACTGTGACTTTTGGACAAAGGCTTCTGTTTTTGATCACACTTTTGTCCTTCTCTCCTCGTCTCCTCTTCATTGTCTGAAGCCGATCATTTATGAAGGGCAGGACAAAAACCCAGAGATGTGTCGAGTTCTTCTCACTCATGAAATCATGTGCAGGTACATCTAACAATTACAATAATAATAACAACTAGATAATATGCAATGGCTGAAGCCATTACGAGTGTCTGCGTTCTTGCATAAAAGTACAACATGTGTGTAAGTCTAAAGAATAAAGCCTAAAGAATAAAGTTTAAAGAATAATAATTCTAATGCCCAATTAATTTCAATGGGGAAAAAGTTTTGAAAATACTGCAAAAAGTACAAGTTGTTCAAATGTCAAAAGTAATAGCACACGTAATACTGTGAAAGCGATCGTAATGAGGTATAACTTGTTGAAATTGGTTACAGCGTTAAGGAGTTTAAACGCGCAATATACGCAGACATTCAAAAACAGTAGAACATATAGTGTCTGCGTCATTGCGCAGACACTCAAATAGCCGCAAGCGGCAATGATCGGCCCTCGCCACGCCACCGCCACGCCGCAAGAGGCGTGACGCTGTCACATCTTCTCTCCTTTGCTTTACCATTCAAAAAGCAATTTTATTTTGAATTCTTGGCAAAATGAGAGACCGAGACTCTTTGAATGAAAATGTGGATAACTTTTGATCGTCCACCCCTGAAGATGAGTCTCACCAAATTTCAAATTAATAGGGTTAATGCCCTAGGAGGAGTTGGGTCATGATTCTACGATCTGATTTATTAGGCCCGAGCACCACAAGCTGGCGAGAGGCCTATTAATCTCGTAAGGCCGTGCGAGACACGGCTGCGAAAGTGCGCACGTAGTGCGCACGGAATCGAGCGGGTAGCGCTCGCCCACTTCCAAACACTCACTAACACACTCCTTCACTCATGCACGCCCCGTGCAGACTAATTAGTAGTAGGAAAATGGAACATTACCGTTGTAAACGGGCGAAGCCCGTGCAAAAGTGCGCACTAAACGAGCACTTTACATTGAGATGACGACTGCGAAGCGGTCGTCATCCCCATATAAAGCACTCATTTGCGCTAAGTACCTCACGAATACGTTCCCCATCTCTTGCATGTTCCGTGCATATAAGCATGTAATGCAAAAATTTAACATTATTACTGTATAGAGGGCCAAAAACACAAAGTGGGCGGAGCTCACTCAAAATTAACGAAAGTACCCGTCAGTGACCAGGGACCCACACCATGAGGTAGGAAAGCGCGAGCGCTTTCCGAAAATGTATAGTTTATGATATTTGAAAAATGGTAAACATTGTTTTCGCATCGGAATATTATTCTTTCTTCTTCTTCTTCTTCTTCTTCTTCTTCTTCTTCTTCTTCTTCTTCTTCTCGGGACCAACCCCCCTATTTTTCACCCAGTGAACATTGACGAAAAGTCACAAAAATTTGCACACCTCTAAAAATCGTGCCTCTCTACATTCTGGCTATTTCTTTTTTCTAAAATTAAAAAAATTGGCGCGTCAGCGCCCCCAAATGTACCAAAAATGCATTGAGAGATGGGAAATGACCCAAAAAAAATCTGATCGTAGAATCATGAAATTTGGCGCAGAGGTAGATGGTGACAAGAGAAGTAAAAAATATTATTACGGCAACGCCGTCCGCCCAACCAAATGTCGGCCATATTGCTTCAAAAATGGCTAAACATGACTTTGGAGTTTTTCCAAACTTTTACGAACTCCTCCCAGGGCGTTGGCCCTAAAAAGCTGAAATTTGGTGAAAATACTACTGCGGAGTGGGACATCAAAAGTTATCCAAATTACATTGACCCTGTCACGGTCTCTGTGCGGCGAAGCCGCAAACTGTAGCAAGATTTTCAGAAATCTCCCAAATTTTACATTTCTGCCGTTTGCGCAGATAAAGTCCGAATTGCGTCAAATTAGAATCAGTTGTTAAACTCTTTGCCCTAAACCTACTTGAGGTGAAATAAATTAATTTGGTGCCACAGCGCCCCCTACAGATTTTATATGGAGGTTAAATTTTTAGTTTTGCGAAATTATATGAAATTTGACACACAACTCAATTTTAGAATCCCCATCAAAAAAGTCAATGAGACCCATGTCATAATTGTTATGGCGTTGCCGTAACGATGACCGAAACCTTCCATGTTATTCCAATGGGGAAATCGCCAGAACATGTTTACACTTTAGACTTTCACAAACTCCTCTTAGGGCGTCAGCCCTATTAACCTGAAATTTGGTGAGACTCATCTTCAGGACCATCAAAAGTTATCCACATTTTTATTCAAAGAGTCACGGTGTCTGTGCGGCAAAGCCGCACATTTTGCCAAGAATTCAAAATAAAATTGCTTTTTGATGGTAAAACAAAGGGGAGAAGATGTGACAGCGTCACAGATTCAGCAGTATGCGTAATAAAAGGACAATTGGGGCGCGTTAGCCACGCCCCCTCCTCTTGCGGCGTGGCGGCGGCGTAGCGAGGGCCGATCATTGCCGCTTGCGGCTATATTTTTAGGTCATTTCCTATCTCTCAATGCATTTTTGGTACATTTGGGGGCACTGACACGCACATTTTTTTAATTTTTAGAAAAGGGAGATAGCCAGAATGTAGACAGGCACAATTTTTAGAGGTGTGCACATTTTTGTGACTTTTCGTCAATGTTCACTGGGTGAAAAATGGGGCGTGTCCCGAGAAGAAGAAGAAATAAAGAAAGAAGGTATTTTTTCAAATATCATAAACTACATTTTTCATGGTGTGGGTCCCTGGTCACTGATGGGTATTTTCGTTTTTGGCTCTCTATACAGTAATAATGTTCCATTTTTGCATTACATGTTTATATGCACGAAACATGTAAGAGATGGGAACGTATTCGTGAGCTACTTAGCGCCAACTCGTTTAGTGAGCACTTTTGCACGGGCTTCGCCCAGTAATATTCCATTTTCCTACTACTAGGGTTAGTACTACAGGTAGTGCGCTCGGTTTCTTGCGCACTGCCTGTGCACTTTTGCAGCCGTGCTTTGCACGGCCTTACGGAACTAATAGGCCTCTCGCCAGCTTGTGGCGCTCGGGCCTAATAATAACTATCCAACGGGACCGACGGGACCGGCGTTTTCGCATACCACTGGGGCGTGATTGTCGCTCATGTATTGTGTACTGAGGTATTTTTCATAGTTTCATATTTTTACTCTTGACTTTTTTCCAGCTGGTCTCCCATTGGCCCCATGAAGAGGCGCTACTCAGCCATTTTAATAATATATTTTTATATTATTATACATTATATTTAACAATATTTTATCACTCCAAACTAGAGCTAACTTCTTTATAAAGCCTGACACGGGCATGTTCCACCTTTGACTGTTTAGGGTTAGAGGCCCTTATCGTGACGATTCTTCAAGGGCCAGTAATCTATGAAATGTGTGTAGTTGTTTTCATTCCCTGAACCTGAAATGTGTCATTTTCATTTCAGTCGATGTTGTGATAAAAAAAGCTGTGGAAACCGAAACGAGACGCCGTCCGACCCCGTCATCATCGACAGGTCAGAGATATTTACACTCAAGCTTCTACTGCAGTTTGTGTCTCTGGTCCTGGGTTAGTCCGGGTTTGTGCCCATACGTGTGCCCATATGTGTGTCCATATGTGTGCCCATACGTGTGCCCATATGTATGCCCATATGTGTGCCCATACGTGTGCCCATATGTGTGCCCATACGTGTGCCCATACGTGTGTCCATACGTGTGCCCATACGTGTGCCCATACGTGTGCCCATATGTGTGCCCATACGTGTGTCCATACGTGTGCCCATATGTGTGCCCATACGTGTGCCCATATGTGTGCCCATACGTGTGCCCATATGTGTGCCCATACGTGTGTCCATACGTGTGTCCATACGTGTGTCCATACGTGTGCCCATACGTGTGCCCATACGTGTGCCCATACGTGTGTCCATACGTGTGCCCATACGTGTGCCCATACGTGTGTCCATACGTGTGCCCATACGTGTGTCCATACGTGTGCCCATACGTGTGCCCATATGTGTGTCCATACGTGTGCCCATATGTGTGCCCATACGTGTGCCCATATATGTGCCCATATGTGTGCCCATACGTGTGCCCATACGTGTGTCCATACGTGTGTCCATACGTGTGCCCATACGTGTGCCCATACGTGTGTCCATACGTGTGTCCAAATGTGTGATCATATGTGTGTCCATATGTGTGCCCATATGTGTGCCCATACGTGTGCCCATATGTGTGCCCATACGTGTGCCCATATGTGTGCCCATATGTGTGCCCATACGTGTGCCCATACGTGTGTCCATACGTGTGTCCATATGTGTGTCCACATGTGTGTCCATATGTGTGCCCATACGTGTGCCCATATGTGTGCCCATAC
>NW_027316378.1:401002-406002 GCF_026437365.1 Eucyclogobius newberryi | reverse complement strand
CTGGTTCAGACCCGTCTGAGGGTGAGACCTGGTTCTGGGATCAAAGCCTTCGTAAACCACATCTTTACCTTTGGAAGGCCAAAAATCCTTTGCGATTATGATTCTCCTCATGTCCTGTTTTGTCTTGAGACAGTGTCTTTCAAATCTGAGATTTGATTTTTGGCTGCTGTGAGTCAGGGTCAGGGTCAGGATCAGGGTCAAGGTCAGGGTTAGGTCAGGGTAGGGTTAGGGTCAGGGTCAGGGTCAGGGTCAGGGTCAGGGTCAGGGTCAGGGTAGGGTTAGGGTCAGGGTCAGGGTCAGGGTCAAGGTTAGGGTAGTCTGACTGCAGGTGGCGCTGTCGTTAACCCTAACCCTGAACACAGTTCACAAACTTGGGAACTTAAACATTATGGTGCAATATAAAACAACGAATAATAAAACAATAATAATAGCAACGTCTATAGAGTTAAATAAGGCATGCATAAATTAAGAATTTACAAATAAAATTAAAGAAGAAGCAGAGAACAGCTTATGTATGTCAAAGTCTGACTCTTAAATACAAGCATGACTAAAAGTCCTTATTGTGTTGAAATGTGAAGACCTAATTAACCTAATCAGACCGCTTTGGGCCAGTTTTAGACCCAGTTTTAGACCCAGTTTTAGACCCAGTTTTAGACCCAGTTTTAGACCCAGTTTTAGACCTGTTCTTCTCTGTCTGCAGCAGCCACTCCGTGCATTAAGGCCATCAGCCCGAGCGAGGGCTGGACCACAGGGGGCGCTACAGTCATCCTCATTGGAGACAACTTCTTTGACGGACTCCAAGTGGTGTTTGGGACAATGCTGGTGTGGAGTGAGGTGAGTCCTGGTTTAGTCCTGGTTTAGATTAGACCTGGGTTAGACCTGGGTTAGACCTGGGTTAGACCTGGTTTAGTCCTGGTTTAGACCTGGTTTAGACCTGGGTTAGACCTGATTTAGTCCTGGTTTAGACTTGGTTTAGTCCTGGTTTAGACCTGGTATAGTCCTGGTTTAGACCTGGTTTAGACCTGGGTTAGACCTGGTTTAGTCCTGGTTTAGACCTGGTTTAGACCTGGTTTAGACCTGGGTTAGACCTGGTTTAGTCCTGGTTTAGACCTGGTTTAGACCTGGTTTAGACCTGGGTTAGACCTGATTTAGTCCTGGTTTAGACTTGGTTTAGTCCTGGTTTAGACCTGGTATAGTCCTGGTTTAGACCTGGTTTAGACCTGGGTTAGACCTGGTTTAGTCCTGGTTTAGACCTGGTTTAGACCTGGGTTAGACCTGGTTTAGACCTGGGTTAGACCTGGTTTATTCCTGGTTTAGACTTGGTTTAGTCCTGGTTTAGACCTGGTTTAGACCTGGGTTAGACCTGGTTTAGTCCTGGTTTAGACCTGGTTTAGACCTGGGTTAGACCTGGTTTAGTCCTGGTTTAGACCTGGTTTAGACCTGGTTTGGACCTGGTTTAGACCTGGTTTAGTCCTGGTTTAGACCTGGTTTGGACCTGGTTTAGACCTGGTTTAGTCCTGGTTTGGACTTGGTTTAGTCCTGGTTTAGACCTGGTTTAGACCTGGGTCAGTCCTGGTTTAGTCCTGGTTTAGTCCTGGTTTAGTCCTGGTTTAGTCCTGGTTTAGTCCTGGTTTAGTCCTGGTTGAGGGTTGAGATCAGGTTCAATCACCAAGTGTCTGATCACTCTAATTAGACATTGGTCTGTGTTTGTTCGTTGCGTTTTTTAACACGTTTTTCCCTCAAAACTTTGTCTAGTTTTTAAGTCTTAATCTTAAAGAACATTTCCTGTTCAACCTTCTTTGAGTTTGAAGTTTGAGTCTGTCCCTCTGACAGTCTTTTTTAACTATCGATTAAAATAAAATGTCCTGAGCATTGAAACCTAACGTCACTGGTTCAAGAACCATCTCAGTCACTCGCTCTGGTATACTGTAGTAGTATTGTATAATGTATTAGTATGGTATACTGTATTAGTATGGTATACTGTAGTAGTATGGTATACTGTAGTAGTATGGTATACTGTAGTAGTATGGTATACTGTAGTAGTATTGTATAATGTATTAGTATGGTATACTGTATTAGTATGGTATACTGTAGTAGTATGGTATACTGTAGTAGTATGGTATACTGTAGTAGTATTGTATAATGTATTAGTATGGTATACTGTAATAGTATGGTATACTGTATTAGTATGGTATACTGTAGTAGTATGGTATACTGTAGTAGTATTGTATAATGTATTAGTATGGTATACTGTAATAGTATGGTATACTGTATTAGTATGGTATACTGTAGTAGTATGGTATACTGTAGTAGTATTGTATAATGTATTAGTATGGTATACTGTAATAGTATGGTATACTGTAGTAGTATGGTATACTGTAGTAGTATGGTATACTGTAGTAGTATTGTATAATGTATTAGTATGGTATACTGTAATAGTATGGTATACTGTAGTAGTATGGTATACTGTAGTAGTATTGTATAATGTATTAGTATGGTATACTGTATTAGTATGGTATACTGTAGTAGTATGGTATACTGTAGTAGTAGGGTATACTGTAGTAGTATTGTATACTTTAGTAGTATGGTATACTGTAGTAGTATGATATACTGTAGTAGTATGGTATATTGTAGTAGTATGGTATACTGTAGTAGTATTGTATACTGTAGTAGTATGGTATACTGTAGTAGTATGATATACTGTAGTAGTATTGTATACTGTAGTAGTATGGTATACTGTAGTAGTATGGTATACTGTAGTAGTATTGTATACTTTAGTAGTATGGTATAATGTAGTAGTATAATATACTGTAGTAGTATTGTATACTTTAGTAGGATGGAATACTGTAGTAGTATTGTATACTTTAGTAGTATGGTATACTGTAGTAGTATTGTATACTGTAGTAGTATTGTATACTGTAGTAGTATGGAATACTGTAGTAGTATTGTATACTTTAGTAGTATGGTATACTTTAGTAGTATGGTATACTGTAGTAGTATGGTATACTGTAGTAGTATTGTATACTGTAGTAGTATGGTATACTGTAGTAGTATTGTATACTTTAGTAGTATGGTATACTGTAGTAGTGTTGTATGTTGTAGTAGTATGGTATACTGTAGTAGTATTGTATACTGTAGTAGTATGGTATACTGTAGTATTATTGTATACTTTAGTAGTATGGTATACTGTAGTAGTATGGTATACTGTAGTAGTATTGTATACTGTAGTAGTATGGTATACTGTAGTAGTATTGTATACTTTAGTAGTATGGTATACTGTAGTAGTGTTGTATGTTGTAGTAGTATGGTATACTGTAGTAGTATTGTATACTGTAGTAGTATGGTATACTGCAGTAGTATTGTATACTTTAGTTGTATGGTATACTGTAGTAGTATTGTATACTTTAGTAGTATGGTATACTGTAGTAGTATTGTATACTGTAGTAGTATGGTATACTGTAGTAGTATGGTATACTGTAGTAGTATTGTATACTGTGGTAGTAGTATGGTATACTGTAGTAGTATGGTATACTGTAGTAGTATGGTATACTGTAGTAGTATTGTATACCGTAGTAGTATTGTATACCGTAGTAGTATGGTGTACTGTAGTAGTATTGTGTACTGTGGTAGTATTGTATACTGTAGTAGTAGTACTGTATACTGTGGTAGTATTGTATACTGTAGTAGTAGTATTGTATACTGTGGTAGTGTTGTATACTGTGGTTGTATTCTTGTGTTTACTTGTTTGTCCCTCTGCAGTTGATCACGCCTCACGCCATCCGAGTTCAGACTCCGCCCAGACACATCCCGGGGGTCGTGGAGGTCACTCTGTCCTACAAGTCCAAACAGTTCTGCAAAGGAGCACCTGGAAGGTTCGTCTACACAGGTAAAAGTACTACATTACTCCTCCTTCCTAATGACTGTGAAGGACAGAGAACTACAGTCTAAAACCTAAACTCCCTGCAAAGTGTCAGATGGTTCGGGTTAACCTAGTGCTATCCCTTAGGTCATTTGAGCCAGGGTTAGGGTTAACCTAGTCCTAACCCTTAGGTCATGTGAGCCAGGGTTAGGGTTAACCTAGTCCTAACCCTTAGGTCATGTGAGCCAGGGTTAGGGTTAACCTAGTCCTAACCCTTAGGTCATGTGAGCCAGGGTTAGGGTTGACCTCGTCCTAACCCTTAGGTCATGGTGGTTTCACAGTTAAATGTAAATGTGATGAAAGTGCTTGTACTTAAGGCCACTCTGCTGTTTACTCTTATGTCACTCTTATAATTTCCACATGATTGTAAGATTTTATGAAGGAAATATTTATTAATAATGTTAAAATATCATAGTGAAAACTAAAAGTCTGATCTGGCGTGATATTGAGCATAAGCAGCATCTGTGGAGCCAATATTTCTGTAAATATAATGGTCCTGGTCCTGGTCCTGGTCCTGGTCCTGGTCCTGGTCCTGGTCCTGGTTCTGGTCCTTGTGTCTGGTGGATGGAGTGATTTCCGTCTCTTTGAATATTTAACTCTGTTTAAGGTGGAATGATTTAACGACTCCGCCTTAAAGAGCCATTAACCTCAGAGTTAAATATTAGAGTCTGAAACTAAAGAAGGAAAGAGCGAGAAGAAGAGATGAGAAGGAGAAAGGGGGGAGAAGAAGAGATGAGAAGGAGAAAGGGGGGAGAAGAAGAGATGAGAAGGAAAAAGGGGGGAGAAGAAGAGATGAGAAGGAGAAATGGGGGAGAAGAAGAGATGAGAAGGAGAAAAGTGGGAGAAGAAGAGATGAGAAGGAGAAATGGGGAGAAGAAGAGATGAGAAGGAGAAAAGTGGGAGAAGAAGAGATGATAAGGAGAAAAGGGGGGAGAAGAAGAGATGAGAAGGAGAAAAGGGGGGAGAAGAAGAGATGAGAAGGAGAAAAGGGGGAGAAGAAGAGATGAGAAGTAGAAAAGGGGCCAGAAGAAGAGATGAGAAGGAGAAAAGGGGGGAGAAGAAGAGATTAGAAGGAGAAAAG
>NW_027316378.1:393502-396002 GCF_026437365.1 Eucyclogobius newberryi | reverse complement strand
ACCTGTTTAGATCTGGTTCAGTCCTGGTTCGGACCTGGTTCAGACCTGGTGTAGACCTGGTTTGGACCTGGTTTAGACCTGGTTTAGACCTGGTTTAGACCTGGTTTAGACCTGGTTTGGACCTGGTTCAGACCTGGTTCAGTCCTGGTTTAGACCTGGTTCAGACCGGGTTCAAACCTGGTTCAGTCCTGGTTCAGTCCTGGTTCAGACCTGGTTTAGTCCTGGTTTGGACCTGGTTTAGACCTGGTTTAGACCTGGTTTAGACCTGGTTCAGTCCTGGTTCAGACCTGGTGTAGACATGGTTTGGACCTGGTTTAGACCTGGTTTAGACCTGGTTTAGACCTGGTTTAGACCTGGTTTGGACCTGGTTCAGACCTGGTTCAGTCCTGGTTTAGACCTGGTTCAGACCGGGTTCAAACCTGGTTCAGTCCTGGTTCAGTCCTGGTTCAGACCTGGTTTAGTCCTGGTTTGGACCTGGTTTAGACCTGGTTTAGACCTGGTTCAGACCTGGTTCAGTCCTGGTTCAGACCTGGTTCAGACCGGGTTCAAACCTGGTTCAGTCCTGGTTCAGTCCTGGTTCAGACCTGGTTTAGTCCTGGTTTGGACCTGGTTTAGACCTGGTTTAGACCTGGTTCAGTCCTGGTTCAGTCCTGGTTCAGACCTGGTTTAGTCCTGGTTTGGACCTGGTTTAGACCTGGTTTAGTCCTGGTTCAGTCCTGGTTCAGTCCTGGTTCAGTCCTGGTTCAGACCTGGTTTAGTCCTGGTTCAGTCCTGGTTCAGACCTGGTGTAGACCCGGTTTGGACCTGGTTTAGACCTGGTTTAGACCCTTTATAATCCTGCTTTGGCCCAGGCTCGGTCCTGGTTCTGTGGCAGTAAAAGTGAGTCACTTGATTAAAAGTCTTTGTTTGAAGAGGTTCAGAGATTATGGGATGTGACTGAACCAATTATCTGTACGACACACACTCTAGTGTGACACACACACACACACGCACACACACACACACACACACACCATGACACACACACACACACACACCATGACACACACACACACACCATGACACACACACACACCATGACACATACACACACACACCATGACACAGACACACACACACACACACACACCATGACACACACACACACCATGACACATACACACACACACACACACACACCATGACACACACACACACACACACCATGACACACACACACACACAAACACACACACACACACACACCATGACACACACACACACACACACACACACCATGACACACACACACACACACACCATGACACACACACACACCATGACACACACACACACACCATGACACACACAAACAAACACACACACACACAAACACACACACACACACCATGACACACACACACACACAAAAACACACACACACACACCATGACACACACACACACCATGACCCACACACAAAATGACACACACACACACACACACACACACACCATGACACACACACACACCATGACATATACACACACACACACACGCACACACACACACACACACACACCATGACACACACACACACACACACACACACAAACACACACACCATGACACACACTTACACACACACACACACCATGACACACACACACACACAAACCATGACACACACACACACAAACACACACACACCATGACACACACACACACACACACACACCATGACACACACACACACATACACACACCATGACACACAAACACACACAAACACACACACCATGACACACACACAAACACACACACACACACCGTGACACACACACACACCATGACACACACACACACACACACCATGACACACACACTCACACCATGACAAACACACACACACACACACACACACCATGACACACACACATACACACACCATGACACACACACACCATGACACACACACACAATGACACACACACACACACACCATGACACACAAACACACACACACCATGACACACACACACACAAACACACACACACACACCATGACACACACACACCATGACACACACACACCATGACACACACACACACACAAACACAGACACACACACACCATGACACACACACACACACACCATGACCCACACACAAAATGACACACACACACACACCATGACACACACACACAAACACACACACACACACCATGACACACACACAAACACACCCACACCATGATACACACACACACACACACACCATGACACACACACACACCATGACACATACACACACACACACACACGCACACACACACACACACACACACCATGACACACACACACACACACACACACCATGACACACACACACACACACCATGACACACCATGACACACACACACACACACACCATGACACACACACCCACACCATGATACACACACACACACACACACACACACACACACCATGACACATACACACACACACACACGCA
>NW_027316378.1:348502-361002 GCF_026437365.1 Eucyclogobius newberryi | reverse complement strand
CCAACAGGGTCTAACCACAACCTCTAACAAGGTCTAACCACAACCTCCAACAGGGTCTAACCACAACCTCCAACAGGGTCTAACCACAACCTCCAACAAGGTCTAACCACAACCTCCAACAGGGTCTAACCACAACCTCCACACGGAGTCCAACCCACAACCTCCAACAAGGTCTAACCACAACCTCCAACAGGGTCTAACCACAACCTCTAACAAGGTCTAACCACAACCTCCAACAGGGTCTAACCACAACCTCCAACAGGGTCTAACCACAACCTCCACACGGAGTCCAACCCACAACCTCCAACAAGGTCTAACCACAACCTCCAACAGGGTCTAACCACAACCTCCACACGGAGTCCAACCCACAACCTCCAACAAGGTCTAACCACAACCTCCAACAGGGTCTAACCACAACCTCCAACAGGGTCTAACCACAACCTCCACACGGAGTCCAACCCACAACCTCCAACAGGGTCTAACCACAACCTCCAACAGGGTCTAACCACAACCTCCAACAAGGTCTAACCACAACCTCCAACAGGGTCTAACCACAACCTCCACACGGAGTCCAACCCACAACCTCCAACAAGGTCTAACCACAACCTCCAACAGGGTCTAACCACAACCTCTAACAAGGTCTAACCACAACCTCCAACAGGGTCTAACCACAACCTCCAACAGGGTCTAACCACAACCTCCAACAAGGTCTAACCACAACCTCCAACAGGGTCTAACCACAACCTCCACACGGAGTCCAACCCACAACCTCCAACAAGGTCTAACCACAACCTCCAACAGGGTCTAACCACAACCTCTAACAAGGTCTAACCACAACCTCCAACAGGGTCTAACCACAACCTCCAACAGGGTCTAACCACAACCTCCACACGGAGTCCAACCCACAACCTCCAACAAGGTCTAACCACAACCTCCAACAGGGTCTAACCACAACCTCCACACGGAGTCCAACCCACAACCTCCAACAAGGTCTAACCACAACCTCCAACAGGGTCTAACCACAACCTCCAACAGGGTCTAACCACAACCTCCACACGGAGTCCAACCCACAACCACCAACAGGGTCTAACCACAACCTCCAACAGGGTCTAACCACAACCTCCAACAAGGTCTAACCACAACCTCCAACAGGGTCTAACCACAACCTCTAACAAGGTCTAACCACAACCTCCAACAGGGTCTAACCACAACCTCCAACAGGGTCTAACCACAACCTCCAACAAGGTCTAACCACAACCTCCAACAGGGTCTAACCACAACCTCCAACAGGGTCTAACCACAACCTCCAACAAGGTCTAACCACAACCTCCAACAGGGTCTAACCACAACCTCTAACAAGGTCTAACCACAACCTCCAACAGGGTCTAACCACAACCTCCAACAGGGTCTAACCACAACCTCCAACAAGGTCTAACCACAACCTCCAACAGGGTCTAACCACAACCTCCACACGGAGTCCAACCCACAACCTCCAACAAGGTCTAACCACAACCTCCAACAGGGTCTAACCACAACCTCTAACAAGGTCTAACCACAACCTCCAACAGGGTCTAACCACAACCTCCAACAGGGTCTAACCACAACCTCCACACGGAGTCCAACCCACAACCTCCAACAAGGTCTAACCACAACCTCCAACAGGGTCTAACCACAACCTCCACACGGAGTCCAACCCACAACCTCCAACAAGGTCTAACCACAACCTCCAACAGGGTCTAACCACAACCTCCAACAGGGTCTAACCACAACCTCCACACGGAGTCCAACCCACAACCTCCAACAGGGTCTAACCACAACCTCCAACAGGGTCTAACCACAACCTCCAACAAGGTCTAACCAAAACCTCCAACAGGGTCTAACCACAACCTCCACACGGAGTCCAACCCACAACCTCCAACAAGGTCTAACCACAACCTCCAACAGGGTCTAACCACAACCTCTAACAAGGTCTAACCACAACCTCCAACAGGGTCTAACCACAACCTCCAACAGGGTCTAACCACAACCTCCAACAAGGTCTAACCACAACCTCCAACAGGGTCTAACCACAACCTCCACACGGAGTCCAACCCACAACCTCCAACAAGGTCTAACCACAACCTCCAACAGGGTCTAACCACAACCTCTAACAAGGTCTAACCACAACCTCCAACAGGGTCTAACCACAACCTCCAACAGGGTCTAACCACAACCTCCACACGGAGTCCAACCCACAACCTCCAACAAGGTCTAACCACAACCTCCAACAGGGTCTAACCACAACCTCCACACGGAGTCCAACCCACAACCTCCAACAAGGTCTAACCACAACCTCCAACAGGGTCTAACCACAACCTCCAACAGGGTCTAACCACAACCTCCACACGGAGTCCAACCCACAACCACCAACAGGGTCTAACCACAACCTCCAACAGGGTCTAACCACAACCTCCAACAGGGTCTAACCACAACCTCCAACAGGGTCTAACCACAACCTCCACACGGAGTCCAACCCACAACCTCCAACAGGGTCTAACCACAACCTCCAACAGGGTCTAACCACAACCTCCAACAGGGTCTAACCACAACCTCCACACGGAGTCCAACCCACAACCTCCAACAGGGTCCAACCACAACCTCCACACGGAGTCCAACCCACAACCTCCAACAGGGTCTAACCACAACCTCCAACAGGGTCTAACCACAACCTCCAACAGGGTCCAACCACAACCTCCACACGGAGTCCAACCCACAACCTCCAACAGGGTCTAACCACAACCTCCACACGGAGTCCAACCCACAACCTCCAACAGGGTCTAACCACAACCTCCAACAGGGTCTAACCACAACCTTCAACAGGGTCTAACCACAACCTCCACACGGAGTCCAACCCACAACCTCCAACAGGGTCTAACCACAACCTCCAACAGGGTCTAACCACAACCTCCAACAGGGTCCAACCACAACCTCCACACGGAGTCCAACCCACAACCTCCAACAGGGTCTAACCACAACCTCCACACGGAGTCCAACCCACAACCTCCAACAGGGTCTAACCACAACCTCCAACAGGGTCTAACCACAACCTCCAACAGGGTCTAACCACAACCTCCACACGGAGTCCAACCCACAACCTCCAACAGGGTCTAACCACAACCTCCAACAGGGTCTAACCACAACCTCCAACAGGGTCTAACCCACACCCTCCAACAGAGTCTGACCACACCCTCCCACAGTAGTGTTTAAGGTGCTGTTCCTTGTGTGTCCTGCAGGAGGTGCTGTTGAAGAGAGCAGCTGACCTGGTGGAGGCGCTGTACGGAATGCCTCACAACAACCAGGTCCTCCTTCTTCTGTCGCTTGTTTCCTTCTGTGTTCCCTTGCTTCCTCACTTCCTCACTTCCTCACTTCCTCATGTCCTTGTTCTTTTGCTTTCTCTGCTTTCTTTGCTTCCTCGCTTCCTTGCTTCCTTGCTTCCTCACTTCCTTGCTTCTGTGCTTCCTTGCTTCCTTGCTTCCTCACTTCCTTGCTTCCTTGCTTCCTCACTTCCTTGCTTCCGTGCTTCCTCACTTCCTTGCTTCCGTGCTTCCTTGCTTCCTTGCTTCTCTGTTCCCTTGCTTCCTCACTTCCTTACTTCCTCATGTCCTTGTTCTTTTGCTTTCTTTGCTTTCTTTGCTTTATTTGCTTTCTTTGCTTCCTCGCTTGCTTGCTTGCTTGCTTCCTTGCTTCCTCACTTCCTTGCTTCCATGCTTTCTTGCTTCCTTGCTTCTTTGTTTCCTTGCTTCCTCACTTCCTTGTTTCCTTACTTCCTTGCTTCCTTGCTTCCGTGCTTCCTCACTTCCTTGCTTCCTTGCTTCTGTGTTTCCCTGCTTCCTCACTTCCTTGCTCCCTTGCTTCCTTGCTTCCTTGCTTCCTTGCTTCCTTGCTTCCTTGATTCCTTACTTCCTTGCTTCCTTGCTTCCATGCTTCCTTGCTTCTTTGCTTCCACGTTTCCTTGCTTCCACCCTTCCTTGCTTCCTTGCTTCCATGCTTCCTTGCTTCCTTTGCGTCCTTGCTTCCTTGCTTCCGTGTTTCCTTGCTTCCTTGCTTCCTTGTTCCCTCGGTGTTAGACGCTTGTCTCTTTCAGGCTTTGGCCTGTTTTCTTGTCAAACTCATCCGTTTAAGTCTCTTTCCTTTTATCTTGTCATCTCCTTGTTTCTTTCCTTATCCTTGTTTCTGTTGGTTGTCTCCTTCATCCTCCTTTCTCCTCTCTCCTTCTTTTTTCCTTGTTTCCTTCTTCCTTGTCTCCTTCCTCTCATTGTTGTCTCCTTAGAGGTCAGAGTTGTGTAGTGAGATTATCAGATCAATGTCCGGCCGCTTGTTTACATCTTTCCTCTTCTTGTCTCCTTGCTCCTGACCTCCTCTCCTTGTCTCCTCTCTTTGCCCCCTCACTCCTCAGCTCCTCTCTCCGATGTCTCCTCTCCTTGTCTCTGTGTCCGACACGCTCTTATTTACTTTCAGTAAAACCATAAAACTCTTTGTCTTGTTAAAATGTCACAGTTTATTCTGTTCTTTTCATGAGATGAATATCTGCATTCTCTCTCTCCCCTTCTTTCTTCTCTCATCCCTCCATCTCTCTCCCCTTCTTTCTTCTCTCATCCCTCCTTCTCTCTCTCCCCTTCTTTCTTCTCTCATCCCTCCTTCACTCTCTCACCTTCTTTCTTCTCTCATCCCTCCTTCTCTCTCTCACCTTCTTTCTTCTCTCATCCCTCCTTCACTCTCTCCCCTTCTTTCTTCTCTCATCCCTCCTTCACTCTCTCCCCTTCTTTCTTTTCTCATCCCTCCTCTCTCTCACCTTCTTTCTTCTCTCATCCCTCCTTCACTCTCTCCCCTTCTTTCTTCTCTCATCCCTCCTTCACTCTCTCCCCTTCTTTCTTCTCTCATCCCTTCTTCACTCTCTCCCCTTCTTTCTTCTTTCATCCCTCCTTCACTCTCTCCCCTTCATTCTTCTCTCATCCCTCCTTCACTCTCTCACCTTCTTTCTTCTCTCATCCCTCCTTCACTCCTTCACTTTCCCTCTTCCCTCCTTCACTCTCTCTCTATCCCTCCTTTACTCGCTCTCGTCCCTCCTTCACTCTCTCTCTTCCCTCCTTCACTCTCTGTCTATCCCTCCTTCACTCTCTCTCTTCCCTCCTTCACCCTCTCTCTATTATCTCTCCTTCACTTTCTCTCTTCCCTCCTTCACTCTGTCTATCCCTCCTTCACTCTCTCTCTTCCCTCCTTCACTCTCTCTCTATTATCTCTCCTTCACTTTCTCTCTTCCCTCCTTCACTTTCCATCTATCCCTCCTTCACTCTCTCTCTATTATCCCTCCTTCACTCTCTCTCTTTCCTCCTTCACTCTCTCTCTCCCCTCCGTCACTCTCTCTCTTCCCTCCTTCACTCTCTCTCTATTATCCCTCCTTCACTTTCTCTCTTCCCTCCTTCACTTTCTATCTATCCCTCCTTCACTCTCTCTCTTCCCTCCTTCACTCTCTCTCCTCCCTCCTTCACTCTCTCTCTATTATCCCTCCTTCACTTTCTATCCATCCCTCCTTCACTCTCTCTCTTCCCTCCTTCACTCTCTCTCTTCCCTCCTTCACTCTCTCTCTATTATCCCTCCTTCACTCTCTCTCTTCCCTCCTTCACTCTCTCTCTTCCCTCCTTCACTCTCTCTCTATTATCCCTCCTTCACTCTCTCTCTCTATTATCCCTCCTTCACTCTCTCTCTTCCCTCCTTCACTCTCTCTCTATTATCCCTCCTTCACTCTCTCTCTCTATTATCCCTCCTTCACTCTCTCTCTCTATTATCCCTCCTTCACTCTCTCTCTATTATCCCTCCTTCACTCTCTCTCTCTATTATCCCTCCTTCACTCTCTCTCTTCCCTCCTTCACTCTCTCTCTTCCCTCCTTCACTCTCTCTCTATTATCCCTCCTTCACTCTCTCTCTCTATTATCCCTCCTTCACTCTCTCTCTTCCCTCCTTCACTCTCTCTCTATTATCCCTCCTTCACTCTCTCTCTTCCCTCCTTCACTCTCTCTCTTCCCTCCTTCACTCTCTCTCTATTATCCCTCCTTCACTCTCTCTCTCTATTATCCCTCCTTCACTCTCTCTCTTCCCTCCTTCACTCTCTCTCTATTATCCCTCCTTCACTCTCTCTCTTCCCTCCTTCACTCTCACTCACATCTTTCTTCTCTCTCGTTCAGGAGATGATTCTGAAACGTGCTGCAGACATCGCTGAAGCTCTTTACTCCGTTCCTCGGAATCACACTCAGATCCCGCTGGGAAACTCACCCCACGGCATGATGGGAGTTCAGTCCTTCAGCGGTCAGCTGTCTGTCAACGACAACAACCAGGGTACAGAAAATATATACATTTATCATCTTATATGTCGTATATACAACCAGGTACAGAAAATATATACATTTATCATCTTATATGTCGTATATACAACCAGGTACAGAAAATATATACATTTATCATCTTATATGTCGTATATACAACCAGGGTACAGAAAATATATACATTTATCATCTTATATGTCGTATATACAACCAGGTACAGAAAATATATACATTTATCATCTTATATGTCGTATATACAACCAGGTACGGAAAATATATACATTTATCATCTTATAAGTCGTATATACAACCAGGTACAGAAAATATATACATTTATCATCTTATATGCCGTACATACAACCAAGGTACAGAAAATATATACTTTTATCATCTTATATGTCATATATACAACCAGGGTACAAATATGATTCTATGGATGGGTTTAAATGAAATCACAACATTCCATTGGGCAATACAAATACAGATGGGCGTGGCTCAAATGAATATCATGAGGTCTGTTGCCCCGATCTGAGAGCATGACATCCTCAACTTAAAGAATCTGAAACAAACATCTTTGTTTAAAGTAAGATGCAGTTGTGGTTTCATTGGAGAATATATATATATATATATATATATATATATATATATATATATATATATATATATATATATATATATATATATATATATATATATATATAATATTTATATAATATTTATATATTGTCTAAACCTTCAGAGCAGAACGAGAATTGGAAAAACAAACTTCAGCTCGTTTTGAAACAACTTTGTGTGAATGAAAGTTTAAATCACGGGCGGTTCTGGACCATCAAATGTCAGTCATAAGTCAGATTCTTTTAAGTGACGGGGTTTGAACTGAGCGTGGAGAACGGTTAGGGGTTAGGGTTAGGGTTAGGGGTTAGGGGTTAGGGTTAGGGGTTAGGGGTTAGGGGTTAGGGGTTAGGGTTAGAGTCTGAACTGAACGTGGAGAACAGTTCATCAGATGTTTCATGGGTTAGGGTTAGGGGTTAGGGGTTAGGGGTTAGGGTTAGGGGTTAGGGGTTAGGGTTAGGGTTAGGGGTTAGGGGTTAGGGGTTAGGGGTTAGGGTTAGGGTTAGAGTCTGAACTGAACGTGGAGAACAGTTCATCAGATGTTTCATGGGTTAGGGTTAGGGGTTAGGGGTTAGGGTTAGGGTTAGGGGTTAGGGGTTAGGGGTTAGGGGTTAGGGTTAGAGTCTGAACTGAGCGTGGAGAACAGTTCATCAGATGTTTCATGTTCTTCTTCATGAGTCTCTTGTGGGTGTGTGATCTGTGTTTCTCGTAGTTTGGTGGAAGATACTTAAGAACAATCTGATGAAGTGCAGAGTGCAGGCAGCAGGTGGCGCTCTCACTCGGAGAGCTACCAGCACAAATTCTTAGATTTAATAGTGAGAATTTCATTTCACATGTCTGTTCATATTTCTGTTGTTTTAGAAGAAACAAACACCATGAGCAAAAGGCGCATGTCAGATGCTTCTACATGTTATTTAGAGAGAAAATCCAACTGTGAAACGCTTGTGGATTCAATCTGTTTATGAAGGCCACAAGAGGGCGCTGCTTTCACCAGCTCTAAAGCAGCTCTGAAGCAGCTCTGAAGCAGCTCTAAAGCAGCTCTGAAGCAGCTCTGAAGCAGCTCTGAAGCAGCTCTGAAGCAGCTCTGAAGCAGCTCTAAAGCAGCTCTGAAGCAGCTCTGAAGCTGCTCTGAAGCAGCTCTGAAGCAGCTCTAAAGCAGCTCTGAAGCAGCTCTGAAGCAGTTCTAAAGCAGCCCTGAAGCAGCTCTGAAGCAGCTCTAAAGCAGCTCTGAAGCAGCTCTAAAGCAGCTCTGAAGCAGCTCTGAAGCAGCTCTAAAGCAGCTCTAAAGCAGCTCAGAAGCAGCTCTGAAGCAGCTCTGAAGCAGCTCTAAAGCAGCTCTGAAGCAGCTCTAAAGCAGCTCTGAAGCAGCTCTGAAGCAGCTCTAAAGCAGCTCTGAAGCAGCTCTGAAGCTGCTCTGAAGCAGCTCTGAAGCAGTTCTAAAGCAGCTCTGAAGCAGCTCTGAAGCAGCCCTGAAGCAGCTCTGAAGCAGCTCTAAAGCAGCTCTGAAGCAGCTCTAAAGCAGCTCTGAAGCAGCTCTGAAGCAGCTCTAAAGCAGCTCTAAAGCAGCTCAGAAGCAGCTCTGAAGCAGCTCTGAAGCAGCTCTAAAGCAGCTCTGAAGCAGCTCTGAAGCAGCTCTAAAGCAGCTCTGAAGCAGCTCTGAAGCAGCTCTGAAGCTGCTCTGAAGCAGCTCTGAAGCAGTTCTGAAGCAGCTCTGAAGCAGTTCTGAAGCAGCTCTAAAGCAGCTCTGAAGCAGCTCTAAAGCAGCTCTGAAGCAGCTCTGAAGCAGCTCTGAAGCAGCTCTGAAGCAGCTCTAAAGCAGCTCTGAAGCAGCTCTAAAGCAGCTCTGAAGCAGCTCTAAAGCAGCTCTAAAGCAGCTCTGAAGCAGCTCTAAAGCAGCTCTGAAGCAGCTCTAAAGCAGCTCTGAAGCAGCTCTAAAGCAGCTCTAAAGCAGCTCTGAAGCAGCTCTAAAGCAGCTCTGAAGCAGCTCTAAACCAGCTCTAAAGCAGCTCTGAAGCAGCTCTGAAGCAGCTCTAAAGCAGCTCTAAAGCAGCTCTGAAGCAGCTCTAAAGCAGCTTTAAAGCAGCTCTGAAGCAGCTCTGAAGCAGCTCTACAGCAGCTCTAAAGCAGCTCTGAAGCAGCTCTGAAGCAGCTCTGAAGCAGCTCTAAAGCAGCTCCAAAGCAGCTCCGAAGCAGCCCTGAAGCAGCTCTAAAGCAGCTCTGAAGCAGCTCTGAAGCAGCTCTAAAGCAGCTCTGAAGCAGCTCTGAAGCAGCTCTAAAGCAGCTCTAAAGCAGCTCTGAAGCAGCTCTGAAGCAGCTCTGAAGCAGCTCTAAAGCAGCTCTAAAGCAGCTCTGAAGCAGTTCTAAAGCAGCTCTGAAGCAGCTCTAAAGCAGCTCTGAAGCAGCTCTAAAGGAGCTCTGAAGCAGCTCTAAAGCAGCTCTAAAGCAGCTCTGGAGCAGCTCTGAAGCAGCTCTAAAGCAGCTCTGAAGCAGCTCTGAAGCAGCTCTGAAGCAGCTCTGAAGCAGCTCTAAAGCAGCTCTGAAGCAGCTCTAAAGCAGCTCTGAAGCAGCTCTGAAGCAGCTCTGAAGCAGCTCTGAAGCAGCTCTAAAGCAACTCTGAAGCAGCTCTGAAGCAGCTCTAAAGCAGCTCTGAAGCAGCTCTAAAGCAGCTCTGAAGCAGCTCTGAAGCAGCTCTAAAGCAGCTCTGAAGCAGCTCTAAAGCAGCTCTAAAGCAGCTCTGACGCAGCTCTAAAGCAGTTCCGAAGCAGTTCTGAAGCAGCTCTAAAGCAGCTCTGAAGCAGCTCTGAAGCAGCTCTGAAGCAGCTCTACAGCAGCTCTGAAGCAGCTCTGAAGCAGCTCTGAAGCAGCTCTGAAGCAGCTCTGAAGCAGCTCTGAAGCAGTTCTAAAGCAGCTCTAAAGCAGCTCTGAAGCAGTTCTAAAGCAGCTCTGAAGCAGCTCTAAAGCAGCTCTGAAGCAGCTCTGAAGCAGCTCTGAAGCAGCTCTAAAGCAGCTCTAAAGCAGCTCTAAAGCAGCTCTAAAGCAGCTCTAAAGCAGCTCTAAAGCAGTTCTAAAGCAGCTCTAAAGCAGCTCTGAAGCAGTTCAAAAGCAGCTCTGAAGCAGCTCTAAAGCAGCTCTGAAGCAGCTCTAAAGCAGCTCTGAAGCAGCTCTGAAGCAGCTCTGAAGCAGCTCTGAAGCAGCTCTGAAGCAGCTCTGAAGCAGCTCTAAAGCAGCTCTAAAGCAGCTCTAAAGCAGCTCTGAAGCAGCTCTGAAGCAGCTCTAAAGCAGCTCTGAAGCAGCTCTGAAGCAGCCCTGAAGCAGCTCTAAAGCAGCTCTGGAGCAGCTCTGAAGCAGCTCTAAAGCAGCTCTGAAGCAGCTCTGAAGCAGCTCTGAAGCAGCTCTGAAGCAGCTCTGAAGCAGCTCTAAAGCAGCTCTGAAGCAGCTCTAAAGCAGCTCTGAAGCAGCTCTGAAGCAGCTCTGAAGCAGCTCTGAAGCAGCTCTAAAGCAGCTCTGAAGCAGCTCTGAAGCAGCTCTGAAGCAGCTCTAAAGCAGCTCTGAAGCAGCTCTGAAGCAGCTCTGAAGCAGCTCTGAAGCAGCTCTGAAGCAGCTCTAAAGCAGCTCTAAAGCAGCTCTGAAGCAGCTCTGAAGCAGCTCTAAAGCAGCTCTGAAGCAGCTCTGAAGCAGCTCTGAAGCAGCTCTAAAGCAGCTCTGAAACAGCTCCAAAAACCTGTCTAATATCGGTCGTGTTTCAGAACCAGGTCCTTTCCCCACAATTCTTAGAAATGTAATTAATCCTTTTTGAAAAACATCTAGTCTTCTGGACTTTTAACCCTAACCCATCATTCTCAATCTGCTGACCTGCTCTGAGAACTCGTCTTCATGCTCCTCTGACCTGTGTGAACCCTGACCTCACTGGGTGAACCCTGACCTCACTGGGTGAACCCTGACCTCACTGGGTGAACCCTGACCTCACTCGGTGAACCCTGACCTCACTGTTGTGGAGAGGAAAATTAAATTCAATTTATTTTTGTTACGCCCAAAATCACAACAGCAGTTTCCTTGAGGAGCGAGAGTGAAAACTCTCAAACAATGTTCATAGGGACCTTACAACGTCCCAGTGTCCCGTGTCCTTAGACACAGGTCCCAGCGTCCCGTCCCGTGTCCTTAGACACAGGTCCCAGCGTCCCGTCCCGTGTCCTTAGACACATGTCCCAGCGTCCCGTGTCCTTAGACACATGTCCCAGCGTCCCGTGTCCTTAGACACATGTCCCAGGGTCCCGTGTCCTTAGAAAAATGTCCCAGCGTCCCATGTCCTTAGACAAATGTCCCAGCGTCCCATGTCCTTAGACAAATGTCCCAGCGTCCTGTGTCCTTAGACACATGTCCCAGCGTCCTGTGTTCTTAGACAAATGTCCCAGCGTCCTGTGTCCTTAGACACATGTCCCAGCGTCCTGTGTTCTTAGACAAATGTCCCAGCGTCCTGTGTCCTTAGACACATGTCCCAGCGTCCCGTGTCCTTAGACAAATGTCCCAGCGTCCCGTGTCCTTAGACACATATCCCATAGTCCTGTGTCCTTAGACACATGTCCCAGGGTCCTCTGTCCTTAGACACAAGTCCCAGGTTCCTCTGTCCTTAGATCCTCCTTCTCGACCAGGAAAAACTCCAAAACCTCTTTGGGAAAAAGTATAAACCTGGAGGAGTTCTAGATGAAGGGACGAGAGCGAGACGATGGAGCTTCTCCAAGAGAAACCTCTTTTCCAGGATCATCTGGATCCACAGGTCATCGATGTGTCTGTTTCACTCCCGACAGGAAGGGAGGGAAGAAGAAGAAAAGACAATGAAAAGACACAAGTGAAATTAAATATGAAATATAGTTTGATAGAATAAGTGTTTATCAGAGGACAGAGCTCATACTTCCCCCAGAGTTGCTGCTAGGGCAGCGGAGCTGAAACTGTAGCTTTGTATTTCTGTTCCTATCTGAAAATCAAATCAGAGCCGCTAGTGCAGAAAACTTTAGACTTATCGCAGCATCATGACAGAAATGTTAGTACCTCAGATTACAGGAAATTACATAAAAGGCGGAGTTACAGGGCTGGTACAAGCGGAGTTACAGGGCTGGTACAAGCGGAGTTACAGGGCTGGCACGGACGGAGTTACAGGGCTGGCACGGACGGAGTTACAGGGCTGGTACAGACGGAGTTACAGGGCTGGTACAAGCGGAGTTACAGTGCTGGCACAGGCGGCGTTACAGGGCTGGTACAGGCAGAGTTACAGGGCTGGTACAGGCGGAGTTACAGGGCTGGTACAAGCGGAGTTACGGGGCTGGTACAGGCGGAGTTACAGGGCTGGTACAAGCGGAGTTACAGGGCTGGTACAAGCGGAGTTACAGTGCTGGCACAGGCGGCGTTACAGGGCTGGTACAGGCAGAGTTACAGGGCTGGTACAGGCAGAGTTACAGGGCTGGCACAGGCGGAGTTACAGGGCTGGTACAGACGGAGTTACAGGGCTGGTACAAGCGGAGTTACAGTGCTGGC
>NW_027316378.1:328502-346002 GCF_026437365.1 Eucyclogobius newberryi | reverse complement strand
GGTCTTCTGCGTTGATGAGGAGGAGGTTCCACAAAGTCCTGCTCCAGTCCTCTGTCCTCCACATCATCGTCTGTGATGAGTCCGATGATGGCAGAGTGGTCAGAGAACTTCTGCAGGACACAGCTGTCCATGTCTGAGGTCTGCAGTGTAGAGGGTGAAGAGAAAGGGCGTGAGGACGGTGCCCTGGGGCCCCCCACACTGCAGGTCCCCCACACTGCAGGTCCCCCACACTGCAGGTCCCACACTGCAGGGCCCCCACACTGCAGGTCCCTCACACTGCAGGTCCCCCACACTGCAGGTCCCACACTGCAGGGCCCCCACACTGCAGGTCCCTCACACTGCAGGTCCCTCACACTGCAGGTCCCCCACACTGCAGGTCCCACACTGCAGGGCCCCCACACTGCAGGTCCCCCACACTGCAGGTCCCACACTGCAGGTCCCCCACACTGGAGGTCCGAGTGTCAGACACACAGTCCCGGGCTCTCACAAACTGGGGTCGGTCTGTGAGGTAGTCCAGGATCCACTCTGCAGGTCGTACTCCACACCAGCCGTCTCCAGCTTGTCCCTCAGGAGCTGATGGTGTTGAAGGCGCTGGAGAGATGAAAGAACAGGATCCTCACAGAACTGCCAGGCTTCTCTTCTTTCTTCAGGAATCATGAGTTTACCCTCCCTTTACAGAGGGTGGGTCCCTCATTGTTCAATTGTAGAAAAGAGTTGTTGATCATTTGTAATCATCTGGACACGTTTGACAAAATGTAATTTGTGAAGTAGTCTGAGATATTGAACCTACTCTGAGCCTTTTACAGATATAGGTTTTCCTTATACTTTTCTGCATAAACAGTTGTTTCTGCATCAGTGCCGTTTAGGTCAGTTAAACGGTCAGTTCAGTGCAGTTTGGGTCAGTTAAACGGTCAGTTCATAGAGTCAGTTTCACCGTCGCCTTTTAGTCGTGCACTTGATCAGCAGAAAAAACAAAACCAAACAGAACAGAAACTTCTCTCTTCACTTAGATTAGAGTCTCCTTTATTGTCCCCATAGGTAAATGTGTCCTCTGCATTTGACCCACCTTGACCAGGTCAAGATCTTTGGTCTTGGTTTGGACTGTAGCTGGAGGATTTGACCCGGTGCATGTTTTGGGTCCAAACTCTCTCAGACCCTGGAGAAACGTACAAACTGGACTATGTCAAACTGTGGATCATCTCCGTCTGGCCTAACGCTAACCCTCACGCTAACGCTATACATCACGCTAACCTTCATGCTAACGTTAACCCTCATGCTGACGCTAACCCTCACCTTCTCAGTGGTCTCGTCGTGTCTTCTTTCTCGTTAACTCTCTTCTCTTCTGGTTTCTCTTCTCAGAGGTCTCGTCGTGTCTTCTTTCTCGTTAACTCTCTTCTCTTCTGGTTTCTCTTCTCAGAGGTCTCGTCGTGTCTTCTTTCTCGTTAACTCTCTTCTCTTCTGGTTTCTCTTCTCAGAGGTCTCGTCGTGTCTTCTTTCTCGTTAACTCTCTTCTCTTCTGGTTTCTCTTCTCAGAGGTCTCGTCGTGTCTTCTTTCTCGTTAACTCTCTTCTCTTCTGGTTTCTCTTCTCAGAGGTCTCGTCGTGTCTTCTTTCTCGTTAACTCTCTTCTCTTCTGGTTTCTCTTCTCAGAGGTCTCGTCGTGTCTTCTTTCTCGTTAACTCTCTTCTCTTCTGGTTTCTCTTCTCAGAGGTCTCGTCGTGTCTTCTTTCTCGTTAACTCTCTTCTCTTCTGGTTTCTCTTCTCAGTGGTCTCGTCGTGTCTTCTTTCTCGTTAACTCTCTTCTCTTCTGGTATCTCTTCTCAGAGGTCTCGTCGTGTCTTCTTTCTCGTTAACTCTCTTCTCTTCTGGTTTCTCTTCTCAGTGGTCTCGTCGTGTCTTCTTTCTCGTTAACTCTCTTCTCTTCTGGTTTCTCTTCTCAGAGGTCTCGTCGTGTCTTCTTTCTCGTTAACTCTCTTCTCTTCTGGTTTCTCTTCTCAGTGGTCTCGTCGTGTCTTCTTTCTCGTTAACTCTCTTCTCTTCTGGTATCTCTTCTCAGAGGTCTCGTCGTGTCTTCTTTCTCGTTAACTCTCTTCTCTTCTGGTTTCTCTTCTCAGTGGTCTCGTCGTGTCTTCTTTCTCGTTAACTCTCTTCTCTTCTGGTTTCTCTTCTCAGTGGTCTCGTCGTGTCTTCTTTCTCGTTAACTCTCTTCTCTTCTGGTTTCTCTTCTCAGAGGTCTCGTCGTGTCTTCTTTCTCGTTAACTCTCTTCTCTTCTGGTTTCTCTTCTCAGTGGTCTCATCAAGTCCTCCGATGGCCGTTTCGAACTGCGCTTCATCTCACGGGGTTTTCTCGTTCTCGGTGAAGCAGAAAAGCGCCTTTGCTCCCGTTGTCAGGGCGAGTGCTTCCCCCCCCCCCTCCCAGGGTTGTCCTGGCAATGGCGCCAACAGCAACGCCGCCATGCAAGGTACTCAACCTGACCCAGTTTAGTCCCGGTTCAGACCTGGTTTAGACCCAGTTTAGTCCCGGTTCAGACCCACAAAGCACATGTGGACGAACTCCCATGAAACTGGTTTCATATACAAATTAAAAACACCCCAAAGTTCATATTTCTACTGACTTTCCACACTGATAGGCCACTCCCACTGATAATAGGCCACTCCCACTGATAATAGGCCACTCCCACTGATCATAGGCCACTCCCACTGAGTGTTTCTTATTATTGAACTATTGGTTAAAAAGTGGGTTCTAAAGGGAAACAAGTCCTCTTTATTAAATATTATATTTACAGCACGTTTTAAAAGCCAAGTTTGACAGAAATGACATTGACGCAAACTTTGTTTCTCTTTCAGCCATGTCAGGTTTGGTGCCACAGATGTGACCCCGCCTCTTGCCCTGAACCGTCCAATCATGTCCTGCCCCGCCCCCTGGCCCAGTGCTGAGTCCTGATTGGCTGCTGTGAACGTCTGTCGTCTTCAGTGTTGTCTGTGCTTCACTTTTGTACAAAACACTTCGTTAGAATTATGTTTGGTTTACTTTTTACTTTGATTGAATATTCTATGTGTAAAAACACTTTGTTGTTATCACCATGGAAACAAGGAAATGCTGTAATGAGAATAAATCTCACTTTGGTCTGAAAATGTTGGAATGTTTCTCACAAATAAAACAAACCTGATGCTACAAAATATCTCAACTGAGTTTGTATCAAGAACAATAATCGAACTGAAACGGGGCCAAGACCAAAGTCCAGACCAGGACCAGGACCAGGACCAGGTCTGAAGAAAGTCCAGACCAGGACCAGGACCAGGACCAGGACCAGGACCAGGACCAGGACCAGGACCAGGACCAGGACCAGGACTGAAGAAAGTCCGGACCAGGACCAGGTGCTGGTGAAGAGCCTGAGGAAAGTGTAAAGCTGAACTACAGTTTGGTTCAGAAAAGACAAAGACAAAGGAGCAAGAGAGAGAGAGAGATGGGCGAGAGAGAGGGGAAGAGAGAGAGGGGGGCCTTGCGGCTGCCATGGAAACAGGGGCCCTTGGGGACAGTTGCAGCTCTGCAGACTCAGACCATTTCAGCAGCTCCTAATGTAATCTTTACCTCACACACAGAAAGAGCGAGTCCAGGGGCCCCTGGGGGCCTCCACTGCAGCTCTTTCATATCCGACATAAAGCATTAAACTGCCCTAATACAACCTCACATATGCACACAGCAGAGGGGCCCCTGGGGGCCACAGCAGACATGCGCACATTTTTCTGCACTAATGCAGGATCTGGACCTCACACACTCTGTCTCTCTCTGTCTTAGCGACCCCTGGGAGCTCAGTCACTGTACACGGCCCCTGAGGTTTTATCAGACTGCACACGCAGAGGCCTCTTGGTAAGGGGCCCCAGAGAGGACCTCCTGTTTGAGGAGGCATGTTTCCATTGTTCCTGCTTTGGAGGGGTCCGAAGTGGCCACAAGAGCCACTGGCTCCCGGAGGGTCCCGGCTCCCAGAGGGTCCCGGCTCCCAGAGGGTCCCGGCTCCCAGAGGGTCCCGGCTCGACTCACCAAACGTGAGTTGATCTGGGACAGAGCGAGTTCCAGGTCGATGACTTTAGTTGTTTGGGGCCCAGGAATAAGAGTCCAAACCCGGGCTCCGGGGACCGCTCTCTGTCACAGCCTCAAACATCACAAACACTGGCCCCTGAACATTATAATCCTCCCTATAATCCTGCAACACTCACAGGGGCCGAAGAGGGCCAACAAGGGCCCCGGGGACACTCCAGCTCTGTGCGAAACATTTGTGTTATAAAAATGACCTAGAAACATCAAGAAACAATTTAAAGGTTTTTTCTATTAGAGTTTTGTTCATAAGAGCGTTTCTTTTTTCTTTTTCTTAAAGCTTCTATAATTTCTTTTACTTCTACTTGGGTTGCAACCCCGGAATGTCCCCATTGTGTGACAAATAAAGGCTTATCTTATCTAAACCTTCACACACAGTTGTTTGTCTTATTGGTATTGAAATATTAATATCAAGTATTTTCCTTAGTTGAATTTGACATTTTAGTTTATTATAAAACATAAAACAAAAGTAGACATGATTCATCCAAAAAATGACTCTGTTTGAGCTTTGGTCCTCTCGTACAGAAGTCAAGACACAAACACATTTAGATTGTGACGATTGCGTCCGACTCATTAAAACCAGGTTCATTAAAACATAAACCAGAACAAAAGAACCATCTCAGAAAATTATCTTCAGAACGAGAATCTGAAATGAACAACTGCGGGACAATTATGAACTCTAAATGTTTCTCTGATTGAGTTTGTGCTGTTGAATGACTCCTGGAGCGAATCCATGTATTTTCCCTATAACCATTAGCATTAGCATTAGCATTAGCATCAGCTCAAAAAACATGCAAATGATGAATAATCAGCATCCAGCTCATACTGACCCATTGAGTCATCCGTTTGGTCCACAACACCTCTGCTTTGAAATGTCAATAACCCTAACCTAACCCTAACCCTAACCTCTGCTTTGAAAAGTCAATAACCCTAACCTAACCCTAACCCTAACCCTAACCTCTGCTTTGAAATGTCAATAACCCTAACCTAACCCTAACCCTAACCCTAACCTCTGCTTTGAAATGTCAATAACCCTAACTTAACCCGAACCTAACCCTAACCTAACCCTAACCTAACCCTAACCTAACCCTAACCTAACCTAACCCTAACCCTAACCTAACCCTAATCTAACCCTAACCCTAACCCTAACCTAACCCTAACCTAACCTAACCCTAACCCTAACCTAACCTAACCTAACACTAACCCTCTGCTTTGAAATGTCACTAACCCTAACCCTAACCCAAACCTAACCCTAACCTAACCCTAACCCTAACCCTAACCCTAACCCTTACCTAACCCTAACCTAACCCTAACCCTAACCTAACCCTAACCTAACCCTAACCCTAACCCTAACCTAACCCTAACCCTAACCCTAGCCTAACCCTAACCTAACCTAACCCTAACCTAACCTAACCCTAACCCTAACCTAACCCTAACCCTAACCTAACCCTAACCCTAACCCTAACCCTAACCTAACCCTAACCCTAACCCTAACCCTAGCCTAACCCTAACCTAACCCTAACCTAACCCTAACCCTAACCCTAACCTAACCCTAACCCTAACCCTAACCTAACCCTAACCCTAACCCTAACCTAACCCTAACCATAACCTAACCATAACACGCACTGGTGAAGAGAGCAGATACAGGACATAAACATCATTGAATAAATATTGTTTATACTTTAATATTGAGATTCTTGTTGTTTGTGAAAGAGAATTCAATTCATTCAATTCATTCAATTCATTCAATTCATTCAATTCATTCAATTCTTTCGTGTAACGCCCAAAATCGAGGCGCGAAGCATTGGATTTGACATAACTCCGGGAAGGATCGACTAGCCACATTAGCCACATTAGCCACATTAGCCACATTAGCCACATTAGCCACATTAGCCAAGTGATCTGAGTTTGAGCAACAGACAGAGAAGTTTGATTATGAATGTTTGGAGAAACCAAAAAGGAGTTTTGTTCATAGTTTTCTCTCGACCTCCTGGTCCATATTCAGAGTTTTAACAGAGTTTTCTGACTTTATATCAAACTTAGAGTTAGCCTGGGATAAAATAGTTATAGCTGGAGACTTTAATATCCACGTGAACAAGAGTGATGACTCTCTCAGTAATGCCTTCAGTGCCTTGTTAGACAGCATTGGTTTCACTCAGAATGTAAATAAAGCGACTCACACTCTGGATCTGTCCTAACGTATGGAACAGAGATTAATGACCTCATTGTCTCACTCAAAACTCTATATTGTCAGATCATTTCATAATTACATTTCAGTTTATTCTTAAAGATCATCAGCCACAGAATAAAGTTATAATGAAAAGGACAAAATCTGAAAAATCTATCTCAAAATTCAAAGAAATAATAGAGGGGGAGGGGTCCTGCTGAGGGGGAGGGGTCCTGCTGCGGGGGAGGGGTCCTGCTGCGGGGGAGGAGTCCTGCTGCGGGGGAGGGGTCCTGCTGAGGGGGAGGGGTACTGCTGCAGGGGAGGGGTCCTGCTGCGGGGGAGGGGTCCTGCTGCGGGGGAGGAGTCCTGCTGAGGGGGAGGGGTCCTGCTGCGGGGGAGGAGTCCTGCTGCGGGGGAGGGGTCCTGCTGCGGGGGAGGGGTCCTGCTGCGGGGGAGGAGTCCTGCTGAGGGGGAGGGGTCCTGCTGCGGGGGAGGAGTCCTGCTGCGGGGGAGGGGTCCTGCTGAGGGGGAGGGGTACTGCTGCGGGGGAGGAGTCCTGCTGCGGGGGAGGGGTCCTGCTGAGGGGGAGGGGTACTGCTGAGGGGGAGGGGTCCTGCTGCGGGGGAGGAGTCCTGCTGCGGGGGAGGAGTCCTGCTGAGGGGGAGGGGTACTACTGCGGGGGAGGAGTCCTGCTGCGGGGGAGGAGTCCTGCTGAGGGGGAGGGGTACTGCTGCGGGGGAGGAGTCCTGCTGCGGGGGAGGAGTCCTGCTGAGGGGGAGGGGTCCTGCTGCGGGGGAGGAGTCCTGCTGCGGGGGAGGAGTCCTGCTGAGGGGGAGGGGTCCTGCTGCGGGGGAGGAGTCCTGCTGAGGGGGAGGGGTCCTGCTGCGGGGGAGGAGTCCTGCTGAGGGGGAGGGGTCCTGCTGCGGGGGAGGAGTCCTACTGCGTTAGTTAGCCTCATTAGCCATGTCTAAACTCTCAGACTCCTGCAGGGCATCTGGAGTATTTTAAGGGTTAATGTCTGGAACGTGCTGAACGTGTCTGGACCAGGCTCTGGACTCTGATTGGTTGAGTGGAGGTGGTGACATCATCGATCAGATGCATTGATCTTGGTTAATGAGAAAATCCATCAGAGGAAAGAGTTTGAAAACAGAACACAACATTTTACAAATAAAATTAGAATTTTGCACAAAAAACATTTCACCAAAACATCAGGAGAAACTGTATAAAGCTCTAAAGACACACCTCAGAGTGGTATAAAGCTCTAAAGTCACACCTCAGAGTGTTACAAAGCTCTAAAGACACACCTCAGAGTGTTACAAAGCTCTAAAGACACACCTCAGAGTGTATAAAGCTCTAAAGACACACTTCAGAGTGTATAAAGCTCTAAAGACACACCTCAGAGTGTATAAAGCTCTAAAGTCACACCTCAGAGTGTTACAAAGCTCTAAAGACACACCTCAGAGTGTATAAAGCTCTAAAGTCACAGCTCAGAGTGTTACAAAGCTCTAAAGACACACTTACTCCTCTACTTTTACCAACTTTAAACTGGGCCCTTTAAAAAACTCAGACCTCTCCATCTCATCTTTAATACTTAAAGAAGTGAAGGAGCGACTGGACTGTGCCTCATAGAGACTATTTCTCTTCTGAATGTGACGTTTATTCACCTCAATTATGTCCAAAAGAACGGAAACAAATCCTCCCAAACTGAATCCACAAAGACACAAGACGACATAAGACCATCTTTACACACAATGAGACACACAGAAGACGACATAAGACCATCTTTACACACAATGAGACACACAGAAGACGACATAAGACCATCTTTACACACAATGAGACACACAGAAGACGACATAAGACCATCTTTACACACAATGAGACACACACAAGACGACATAAGACCATCTTTACACACAATGAGACACACACAAGACGACATAAGACCATCTTTACACACAATGAGACACACACAAGACGACATAAGACCATCTTTACACACAATGAGACACACACAAGACGACATAAGACCATCTTTACACACAATGAGACACACACAAGACGACATAAGACCATCTTTACACACAATGAGACACACACAAGACGACATAAGACCATCTTTACACACAATGAGACACACACAAGACGACATAAGACCATCTTTACACACAATGAGACACACACAAGACGACATAAGACCATCTTTACACACAATGAGACACACACAAGACGACATAAGACCATCTTTACACACAATGAGACACACACAAGACGACATAAGACCATCTTTACACACAATGAGACACACACAAGACGACATAAGACCATCTTTACACACAATGAGACACACACAAGACGACATAAGACCATCTTTACACACAATGAGACACACACAAGACGACATAAGACCATCTTTACACACAATGAGACACACACAAGACGACATAAGACCATCTTTACACACAATGAGACACACACAAGACGACATAAGACCATCTTTACACACAATGAGACACACACAAGACGACATAAGACCATCTTTACACACAATGAGACACACACAAGACGACATAAGACCATCTTTACACACAATGAGACACACACAAGACGACATAAGACCATCTTTACACACAATGAGACACACACAAGAGGACATAAGACCATCTTTACACACAATGAGACACACACAAGACGACATAAGACCATCTTTACACACAATGTGAGGCATTTCCTTCATGTTTGTTTTGTCCCAGTGTTTTCACATTGAATCGTTGTTTGAGCCAATCGAGTGTGTTCTTGTGCGTTTGGGGAAAAAGCCGTGTGTTGTTGTGTTGTTGTGTTGAACGTTGTCGTTGAGTGAGAGTTTGTGTTGTGACCCTGAGCTCCGTCTGACCTCGTTAAAGCTGCTTAAGCCTCGTCTGTAAACAGATCTTTATGTTTGTCTTTAATCAGACTAAATGTCCGACGCTCCTGTTTACATGCGGCTCACTCCTCTCTCTCTCCTTTCTTCCTCTCTTCCTTTCTTCCTCTTCCTCTCTTCCTTTCTTCCTCTTCCTCTTCCACTCTTCTTCCTCTTCCTCTCTCTCTCTTCTTCTCTTCATCTCTCTCTCTCTCTCTCTTCTTCTCTTCCTCTCTTCCTCTCTCTCTCTTCCTCTTCCTCTCTTCCTTTCTTCTCTAACTTTCTTCCTCTTCCTCTCTCTCTCTTCTTCTCTTCCTCTCTTCCTTTCTTCCTCTTCCTCTTCCACTCTTCTTCTCTTCCTCTTCCTCTCTCTCTCTTCTTCTCTTCCTCTCTCTCTCTCTCTCTCTTCTTCTCTTCCTCTCTTCCTCTCTCTCTCTTCCTCTTCCTCTCTTCCTTTCTTCCTCTTCCTCTATTCCTCTTCCACTCTTCTTCTTTTCCTCTCTTCCACTCTTCCTCTCTCTCTCTTCTTCTTCTTCCTCTCTTCCTCTCTCTCTCTTCCTCTTCCTCTCTTCCTTTCTTCCTCTCTTCCTCTTCCTCTCTTCCACTCTTCCTCTCTCTCTCTTCTTCTCTTCCTCTCTTCCTTTCTTCCTCTTCCTCTTCCACTCTTCTTCTCTTCCTCTTCCTCTCTCTCTCTTCTTCTCTTCCTCTCTCTCTCTCTCTTCTTCTCTTCCTCTCTTCCTCTCTCTCTCTTCCTCTTCCTCTCTTCCTTTCTTCCTCTTCCTCTCTTCCTCGCTCTCTCTTCTTCTCTTCCTTTCTTCCTCTTCCTCTCTTCCTCTCTCTCTCTTCCTCTTCCTCTCTTCCTTTCTTCCTCTTCCTCTTCCACTCTTCTTCTCTTCCTCTTCCTCTCTCTCTCTTCTTCTCTTCCTCTCGCTCTCTCTCTCTCTCTCTCTTCTTCTCTTCCTCTCTTCCTCTCTCTCTCTTTCTCTTCCTCTCTTCCTTTCTTCCTCTTCCTCTCTTCCTCTCTCTCTCTTCCTCTTCCTCTCTTCCTTTCTTCCTCTTCCTCTATTCCTCTTCCACTCTTCTTCTCTTCCTCTCTTCCACTCTTCCTCTCTCTCTCTTCTTCTTCTTCCTCTCTCTCTCTTCCTCTCCCTCTCTTCCTTTCTTCCTCTCTTCCTCTTCCTCTCTTCCACTCTTCCTCTCTCTCTCTTCCTCTTCCTATCTTCCTTTCTTCCTCTCTCTCTCTCTTCCTCTTCCTCTCTTCCTTTCTTCCTCTTCCTCTCTTCCTCTTCCACTCTTCCTCTTCCTCTCTTCCACTCTTCCTCTCTTTCTCTTCCTCTCTTTCTCTCTTCCTCTCTCTCTCTTCCTCTTCCTCTCTTCCCCTTCCTCTCTTCCTTTCTTCTTCTCTTCCTCGCTCTCTCTTCTTCTCTTTCTCTCTTCCACTTTCCCTCTCTTTCTCTTTCTCTCTTTCTCTCTCTCTCTTCTTCTTCCTCTCTTCCTCTCTTTCTCTCTCTCTTCCTCTCTTCCTTTCTTCTTCTCTTCCTCGCTCTCTCTTCTTCTCTTTCTCTTTCTCTCTTTCTCTCTTTCTCTCTTTCTCTCTCTCTCTTCCTCTTCCTCTCTTCCTCTCTCTCTTCCTCTCTTCCTCTCTTCCTTCCTTCCTCTCTTCCTCTCTCTCTCTTCTTCTCTTTCTCTCTTCCACTTTTCCTCTCTTTCTCTTTCTCTCTTTCTCTCTCTCTCTTCCTCTTCATCTCTTCCTCTCTTTCTCTCTCTCTTCCTCTCTTCCTTTCTTCTTCTCTTCCTCGCTCTCTCTTCTCTTTCTCTCTCCTCCACTCTTCCTCTCTTTCTCTTTCTCTTTCTCTCTCTCTTCCTCTTCCTCTCTTCCTCTCTTTCTCTCTCTCTCTTCCTTTCTTCCTCTCTTCCTCTCTCTCTCTCTTCTTCTCTTCCTCTCTTCCACTCTTCCTCTCTTCTTTTTTTCCTCTCTTTCTCTCTCTCTCTTCCTCTCTTCCACTCTTCCTCTTCCTCTCTCTCTCTTCCTCTTTCTCTCTTCCTTTCTTCCTCTCTCTCTCTTCCTCTTCCTCTCTTCCTTTCTTCCTCTTCCTCTCTTTCTCTTCCTCTCTTCTTCTCTTCCTCGCTCTCTCTTCTTCTCTTTCTCTCTTCCACTCTTCCTCTCTTTCTCTTTCTCTCTTTCTCTCTCTCTCTTCCTCTTCCTCTCTTCCTCTCTTTCTCTCTCTCTCTCTTCCTCTCTTCCTCTCTTCCTTTCTTCTTCTCTTCCTCTCTCTCTTCTTCTCTTTCTCCTTCCACTCTTCCTCTCTTCCACTCTTCCTCTCTTTCTCTCTCTCTCTTCCTCTTCCTCTCTTCCTCTGCAACTCTTCCTCTCTTCCTCTCTCTCTCTTCCTCTCTTCCTCTTCCACTCTTCTTCTCTTCCTCTTCCTCTCTCTCTCTTCTTCTCTTCCTCTCTCTCTCTCTTCTTCTCTTCTTCTCTTTTCCTCTCTCTCTTCCTCTTCCTCTCTTCCTTTCTTCCTCTTCCTCTCTTCCTCTCTCTCTCTTCCTCTTCCTCTCTTCCTTTTTTCCTCTTCCTCTATTCCTCTTCCACTCTTCTTCTCTTCCTCTCTTCCACTCCTCCTCTCTCTCTCTTCTTCTTCTTCTTCCTCTCTTCCCCTCTCTCTCTTCCTCTTCCTCTCTTCCTTTCTTCCTCTCTTCCTCTTCCACTCTTCTTCTCTTCCACTTTTCCTCTTCCTCTCTTTTTCTTCCTCTTCCTCTCTTCCTTTCTTCCTCTTCCTCTCTTCCTCTTCCTCTCTTCCACTCTTCCTCTCTTTCTCTTCCTCTCTTTCTCTCTTCCTCTCTCTCTCTTCCTCTTCCTCTCTTCCTCTTCCTCTCTTCCTTTCTTCTTCTCTTCCTCGCTCTCTCTTCTTCTCTTTCTCTCTTCCACTCTTCCTCTTTCTCTTTCTCTTTCCCTCTCTCTTCCTCTTCCTCTCTTTCTCTCTCTCTTCCTCTCTTCCTTTCTTCCTCTCTTCCTCTCTCTCTCTTCTTCTCCCTCTCTTCCACTCTTCCTCTCTTCTTTTTTTCCTCTCTTCCTCTCTCTCTTCTTCTCTTCCTCTCTTCCACTCTTCCTCTCTTTCTCTCTCTCTCTTCCTCTTCCTCTTCCACTCTTCTTCTAATCCTCTCTCTCTTCTTCTCTTTCTCCTTCCACTCTTCCTCTCTCTCTCTTCCTCTCTTCCTCTCTTCCACTCTTCCTCTCTTTCTCTCTCGCTCTTCCTCTTCCTCTCTTCCTCTTCCACTCTCTCTCTCTTCCTCTTCCTCTCTTCCTCTTCCACTCGCTCTCTCTTCCTCTTCCTCTCTTCCTCTTCCTCGCTCTCTCTCTTTCCTCTTTTGCTTTTGGAGGAAACGACATCGATGTCAGAAAAACACTGCTCTTCTTCTTTCGACCTCAGAAAAGAAATGAATCTGTTTTTCCGTGTTTTAGACACAAAGTCCTTTTCTGTTTTCTTTCCTCTGGAGACAAACTGCCCCCTCATGAAGGAGACGAGGAAAGGCACTAGGAGATAGGAGCCAGGCAGTAGTAAATGAGTCAGGAGACAGGGAAAGGAGACATGATTTGACAGACAGGAGACAAACGTCTGAATAATTAAAGCTAAAAGTGTCTAAACTGAATAAAACAAAATCTTATCAATAAAATATCACTGTGTTTATGAGGAAGAGACAAGGAGACAAGGAGACAAGGAGACAAGGAGACAAGGAGACAAGGAGACAAGGAGCCAAAGAGCCAGGACACAAGGAGACAAGGAGCCAGGAGCCAGGAGCCAGGAGCCAGAGGTTTAGGATTCAGACTCAAGACACTCTAGGAAACAGGAGACAACAAGCAAGGAAATAGGAGTTAGGAAAGAGGAGACAGGAAGACGTTTTTTTTAATAAATATTGTAGGAGAACATAATGGATCAGACGTGACCCACAAACACAGAACATGATGCAGTTTGTCACAACATGTGAAACATGTGTGAAGCATGTGAAACATGTGAAACATGTGAAGCATGTGAAACATGTGGAACATGTGGAACATGTGAAACATGTGTGAAGCATGTGAAACATGTGAAACATGTGTGAAACATGTGTGAAACATGTGTGAAGCATGTGAAACATGTGAAACATGTGTGAAACATGTGTGAAGCATGTGTGAAGCATGTGAAACATGTGAAACATGTTTAACATGTGATACATGTGAAACATGTGTGAAGCATGTGAAACATGTGAAACATGTGTGAAACATGTGTGAAACATGTGTGAAGCATGTGAAACATGTGAAACATGTGAAACATGTGAAACATGTTTAACATGTGATACATGTGAAACATGTGGAACATGTGAAACATGTGAAACATGTTTAACATGTGAAACATGTGTGAAGCATGTGAAACATGTGAAACATGTGTGAAACATGTGTGAAACATGTGTGAAGCATGTGAAACATGTGAAACATGTGAAACATGTGTGAAGCATGTGAAACATGTGAAACGTGTGAAACGTGTGAAACATGTGATACATGTGAAACATGTGAAACGTGTGAAACATGTGAAACATGTGATACATGTGAAACATGTGAAACATGTGGAACATGTGGAGCATGTGAAACATGTGGAACATGTGAAACATGTGAAACATGTGGAACATGTGAAACATGTGTGAAGCATGTGAAACATGTGATACATGTGAAACATGTGACACATGTGAAACATGTGATACATGTGATACATGTGAAACATGTGAAACATGTGGAACATGTTTCACATGTTTCACATGTATCACATGTGATACATGTGATACATGTGAAACATGTGAAGCATGTGAAACATGTGTGAAACATGTGGAACATGTGTGAAGCATGTGAAACATGTGATACATGTGATACATGTGAAACATGTGGAACATGTGGAACATGTGGAACATGTGGAACATGTGTGAAGCATGTGAAACATGTGATACATGTGAAACATGTGACACATGTGAAACATGTGATACATGTGATACATGTGAAACATGTGAAACATGTGGAACATGTTTCACATGTTTCACATGTATCACATGTGATACATGTGAAACATGTGAAGCATGTGAAACATGTGTGAAACATGTGGAACATGTGTGAAGCATGTGAAACATGTGATACATGTGATACATGTGAAACATGTGGAACATGTGGAACATGTGGAACATGTGGAACATGTGGAACATGTGTGAAGCATGTGAAACATGTGATACATGTGAAACATGTGAAACATGTGATACATGTGAAACATGTGGAACATGTGAAACCAGATGGACAAACCACAGCTGGTGGTTGGTTCTTCTCACATCGTCTCTGAACCAGTCGAGCTCTGGAAGAGACTCATCACTTTTTCTGACAGACACTTTTTCACAGTTGTTTCCATGTTTTAAAAATGTCCTTCAGGAAAGGACACGCTGGAGGGACAATGTCTCTCACGCTGGAGGGACAATGAAGGACACACAGGAGGGACAATGAAGGACACACTGGAGGGACAATGAAGGACACGCTGGAGGGACAATGAAGGACACGCTGGAGGGACAATGAAGGACACGCTGGAGGGACAATGAAGGACACGCTGGAGGGACAATGAAGGACTACTGGAGGGACAATGAAGGACACGCTGGAGGGACAATGAAGGACACGCTGGAGGGACAATGAAGGACACGCTGGAGGGACAATGAAGGACACGCTGGAGGGACAATGAAGGACTACTGGAGGGACAATGAAGGACACGCTGGAGGGACAATGAAGGACACGCTGGAGGGACACTGAAGGACACGCTGGAGGGACAATGAAGGACACGCTGGAGGGACAATGAAGGACACGCTGGAGGGACAATGAAGCACACACTAGAGGGACAATGAAGGACACGCTGGAGGGACAATGAAGGACACGCTGGAGGGACAATGAAGGACACGCTGGAGGGACAATGAAGGACACGCTGGAGTGACAATGTCTCTCGCCGGCAAAACTACAAAACCTCCTTGGGAAAAAGTATAAACCTGGAGGAGTTCCACAGGGAAGGAGAGAGTGGAGCTGGAGCCACTCAGGAGGAGAACCAGTTCTTCAGGAGGAGAACCGGTTCTTCAGGAGGAGAACCGGTTCTTCAGGAAGAGAACCAGTCAGAGGTCATCCGGCGAGAAGTGGAGAAGAAGAAGAGAATAAACAGATGCAAGTGAAATGAAATCATAAATATTGTTTGACTCGAGAGCGACGGTGAGAAAAAGGTTTTCAGTTGTATTTGTGTCACGTTTTACCTGCAGAGACTGTAGAGATTTTTAGTCATTTTTCGGAGAGCAATGGTCCGGGGGTTGTGTTGTCATGGCGATGAGGGCGGTGTCGTCGTGGCGATGGGGGCGGTGTCGTCGTGGCGATGGGGGCGGTGTCGTCGTGGCGATGAGGGCGGTGTCGTCGTGGCGATGGGGGCGGTGTCGAGGGCAGTGTCGTCGTGGCGATGAGGGCGATGTCGTCGTGGCGATGGGGGCGGTGTCGTCGTGGCGATGAGGGCGGTGTCGTTGTGGCGATGGGGGCGGTGTCGTCGTGGCGATGAGGGCGGTGTCGTCGTGGCGATGGGGGCGGTGTCGTCGTGGCGATGGGGGCGGTGTCGTCGTGGCGATGGGGGCGGTGTCGTCGTGGCGATGGGGGCGGTGTCGTCGTGGCGATGAGGGCGGTGTCGTCGTAGCGATGGGGGCGGTGTCGTCGTGGCGATGGGGGCGGTGTCGTCGTGGCGATGGGGGCGGTGTCGTCGTGGCGATGAGGGCGGTGTCGTCGTGGCGATGAGGGCGGTGTCGTCGTGGCGATGAGGGCGGTGTCGTCATGGCGATGAGGGCGGTGTCGTCATGGTGATGAGGGTGGTGTCGTCATGGCGATGAGGGTGGTGTCGTCAAGGTGATGAGGGTGGTGTTGTCATGGTGATGAGGGTGGTGTCGTCGTGGCTGGAGGTGCAGCAGTTTGTCACAGGGAGAAGAGCAGAGGGGAAAGTACACAGCCCTGTGGAGTTCCTGTGCTGATGGTCCCAGTGTCTGAGACATTCTTCCCCAGCCGCACACACTGACTCCATCAGGAAGTCAGCGCTCCCCCCGCGGGTGGAGTCAGTGCTCCAAACTGCACCAACGATCAAGGACTGGACTTTGAAAATCGACTTTTTGGTCGGAGTAGATGGAACTTATTCGCTGAAAAAGAAATGTGATCATTTTATATTTTTGTGTGTTTTCTTGTTGTTTTCTTGTTGTTGTCTTGCTGTTGTCTTGTTGTTTTCTTGTTGTTTTCTTGTTGTTGTCTTGTTGTTGTCTTGTTTTCTTGTTTGTGTGTCACAGTTTCAGCTCTTCTCACTTGAGGCTCTGTGTTTTAAATCTGTTTTACAGTTTCTGTGTCAGTCTCACTTTCCTGTTCAAAGCTGTTCATTCAGATCAGATCAGACACGTTTCCTGTTTGAAGCGTTATTTATATTTCATATTTGTGGATTTTGAGGTCAGAGCAAAGCCACATTTTGCATTTGAAACTTTAGAGTCAGGATTATTGTGACTTCATCTCTTTAAATATCTTTAAAAACAACACTTCACACTCCTCTTTAATGGAGACAAATCTTATGTTATATAATTAGACGTCGGGCTCCTGAGGGCCTCGGGCTCCTGAGGGCCTCGGGCTCCTGAGTAATCACACATAGAAACATCATCACTTCCTCTGGAACTTATGGAGCTTTATCTGAGTTTTAATGTGAGTCATTTGTGCTTTTAACTCCAGACATGAAACTTTAAAATCATAAAACATAAACGAGAGAAACTCAGAGCGACTTTTACAAGATGAAATATGTTAAAGTGACGTCTCTTTCATGTTGTGGTTGTTTTCGTGTGAATTATCTACAGTTGAATTATAAACACTAAAAGGTTTGAAGACATGTAATATTCACTTTCATGTTACATTTATAAAACATGAATTATGAAGACAACGTTGTGTTTAGTGCCACGAGAGTGAGACGTTTCAGATGTTTGTGAGCGACGCCTTCAACCACTCATTTTACATTATTTATCATTATTTATCTTTTATGGTTTACTCGGATCTGGATTATGGTCTGGGTCAGGTTCTCTTCTTGGTCTGGGTCTGGTTCTCTTCTTGGTCTGGGTCAGGTTCTCTTCTTGGTCTGGGTCAGGTTCTCTTCTTGGTCTGGGTCAGGTTCTCTTCTTGGTCTGGGTCAGGTTCTCTTCTTGGTCTGGGTCAGGTTCTCTTCTTGGTCTGGGTCTGGTTCTCTTCTTGGTCTGGGTCAGGTTCTCTTCTTGGTCTGGGTCTGGTTCTCTTCTTGGTC
>NW_027316378.1:256002-323502 GCF_026437365.1 Eucyclogobius newberryi | reverse complement strand
CCTCTAGTCTCTGTAAGAGGATCCCATGATCGACAGTATCAAAAGCAGCACTCAGATCTAACAGAATTAAGACTGAGGCTTTGCCCGTGTCAGTGTTCAGGCGGATGTCATTTGTCACCTTGACAAGAGCAGTCTCAGTGCTGTGATGAGGTCTAAAACCTGACTGAAAAACATCAAATGAGTTGTTTATTAAGAGGAAATCTGTGACTGTTGTAAACAACCTTTTCAAGGACTTTGCCCAAAAATGGCAGATTAGAGATGGGCCGGTAATGACTCAGTACTGCGGCATCAAGACTGCTCTTCTTTAGGAGAGGCTTTATGACCGCAGTTTTCAAAGACATTGGGAATGTTCCAGATTGAAGCTTTAACTATGTGAGTGAATGATGCTAACAAACTGTTCAGCACAGACTTTAGAACTCTGGTGGGTAACACATCGAGGCAGCTGTAGATGAACTCAGACTGTGATGATCTCATGGACAGTTTTGTCAGTTACAGGTGCAAAGTGAGTTAGCTTTAAGTGTCTTGATGGTTTTAGGGTAATTTTTTGCATTGTGGGATTTATAGCATTTTTAATGCTCTGAACTTTGTCATTAAAGAATAATGCAAACTCATTACACTTGATGTGGAAATGAGTTCTAACGGCAGCTGAGCTGGAGGGTTTGTTCATCTGTTACTGTGGCAAACAGGACACGCCCCTTGTTACTGCGGCTTCCAATCATTTCAGAGAAATATCTTTCCCTAGTTCTACATAAGATTAGGTTGTACATGTTCAGCTTCTCTTTGTAAAACTCTTTTTGAACCTGGAGCTTTGACTTGCGCCATTTCCGTTCGGCCCTGCGGCACTCCCTTTTCTGTGGCCTGACCCAATCATCATGTCTCCATGGCAACTTCTGCTTATTTCTAACCATTTTAGCCTTCATAGGGGCGATGGTGTCCAGAACATTCAAAACACTAGATGTAACAGAGTTCAACAAATCATTTACATTAGAACATGAGACATTTTCAAAGTTTATCATTTCCATAAACAGTGTGTCTCCTCTGAACAGCTGCAGGACCAGCCTCTGAACAACTGCAGGACTAGCCGGTGGTTTGGGAGAAACAAACAGGTCAAAGAAGACACAGAAATGATCAGACAGAGCAACATCGACCACATTAACATTTGAAATATTTACCCCCTTTGTAATTATGAGATCTAGAGTGTGTCCTTTGCTGTGGGTGGGGCCTCTCACATGCTGAGTAAGACTGAAGGTTTCAAGGACAGCATCAAGCTCTTTAGCGTTTCTGTCACAAATATTATCAACATGCACATTGAAATCACCTGTAATGACCAAACCATCAAAGTCTGTGCATATGACTGAAGCATCTCAGTAAAATCATCAATAAAACGTTGTCAGTGCTGGGGAGGCTTGTATAAAACAATGAAGAGAATGGATGGAGACCGTTTTAGCTCCATTTTAAAGGATACATACTCAAATGATGAAAACACCACAAAAGACAACCTGCGGGTAATTATTTCATCTCTAAAGACAGCACGGACTCCACCCCCTTTTTTGTTTTCTCGTGTTTCAGATTCAAACTTAAAGTTGGAGGTGGAGCAGATTCTATCAGAACTACATTTCCTGTGTTTTTGTCAAGCCATGTTTCAGTTAAAAACATAAAATCAAGATTATAAGAAGAAATACAATTATTAATTAAGAGAGATTTGTTACATACGGATCTGACATTTAGCACAGCAAGTTTCAGACTAGTTTCAGTGGGACTGGGCTTTATCTTTTCACAGGGAATATGAATCACATTTCTCAGATTGGGCCTGACTCGCATTTTGTTTTTCCATCTGTGTGATGATGTGACTACAGAAATAGCACTAGGGGGGGCTCTTTTTACATAGGGCCCCGGGTTGGTTTGATTTCTAATATGACAATAAGTCCCGGCAACGCTGAGACCCAGTGCATCCTAGCTATGGGAGATACCAGGTGAAAGGCGAGGTTGGATGGGTGGTGGGGCTTTTGTAGCCAAGGAGGGTTTGGGACCAGGTGAGAGGCGAGGGGGGATGGGTGGTGAGGCTTTTGTTGGTGTAGTCGGTACTGACATAGCCCTTGCTATATTGGGCGTGAGTGGAGCCATCTTAATGCCTGATTTGATCAGACTTTCAAAATGGCTGGGAAGGCCCATGGGTGAGAGTGGAGATGAGAAGGAGAATGATGAATCTTTAGTGGGAGTAGATGTTGCAGGGGGAACCCAGGGATGGTCTGAAGGCAGGGGCGATGACAGGGATGTTGTTGGGCCTGTCACAGATGGGTCCAAGGCCTTTGAAGATTGTTCCTTCACTGGAGGCGGTGGAGGTGAATGTGGAGCAGCTGGAGCTGAATCCTTTGCTGGTGGTGGTGGAGCAGCTGCTGATGAATCCTTTGGTGGAGGCTGTGGTTGTGGTGCTGTTGATGTTGAAACATTGGCTCGGTCTCTGGCTGATGGAGCAGGAATTCTTCTCTCATTCCTCTCTTCTCTAACTATCTGCTCAGGACCCTGTCCAGGCCCAGTCCAATGCCTCAGAGCGTGGAGCAGGTTCTCTGTCAGCACCCTCACTCCACCTCTGCATAGGTGGGGGCCATTTCTCTTAAACAGGTCCTCTCGTTTCCAGAATAGATAAAAGTTCTCAATGTAGTGTAGTCCTCTCGGGGAACACTCTTTGGACAGCCATGTGTTCAGCTGAAGAAGCCGGCTAAACTTGTTTATCCTCCTGTCGATGTTTGGAAGAGGTCCACTTATGAATGTTTTGATTTCCATTTTATCAAGCACGTCGAATAACTTCAAGAAGTCTTTTTTCAAAACTTCAGTCTGTTCCCGCCGCATGTCCACTGCACCCACGTGCACAATCAGCTGTTTAGCTCCTCCATGCTTAGCCATAATATTTGGAAGGAGTGACGTTATCTCAGAAACAGTGGCGCTTGGAAAAGAATGTGTGTTTATCTTTTCATGCGTCACGTGACTTATCGCCCCGTCTCCTATCAAAACAATCTGTGTAATCTTGTATTTTGGCCACGTCATCTTTCCTTTTTTCATTTGATTCCATCTCTGAAAGTGATAAAAATCTGTGAGCTGTATTTTAGGTGACTTCACGTTATCTTTGTATCGTTTAGGCTTTGCTCCAAGTTTGTTCCAAGAAACAGCCTGGTCTTTCTGGTTTTTAGACAGTTTTGGAAACGACACAGAGTCACTGCGGTGTAGGTTGAAAGTAGCAGTATTTCTTGTAAAAAGTGTGCTCTTCTTACCATCGGTTGACACAGGAATGGTATCGTGAAGAACTTTTTCAGATTCCAAAACAAATATCCATGTTTTCAGCTCTTTAATTTCTTGTTGATATTTCCGACAGCGTTCACAGTCTTTCTCCCTTCTTCTCCCGACATGTCGCTGGCGTCAGATATGTCGTTAAAACTGGAAAAATGTTCTTAAAATCCTTGGTTTACTTGAAAAAGTCTAAAGCAAAAATGTTTGGAAGACATAAACTGATTAAAAAGCAAAATAACTAAGGAAAGCAGCGATAGCAAGCGGAGCGAGCAAAAAAGCGTGTGCACTCTTCGGAAGTCCGAAGAGTGCACACGCCTGCTTTAGTCCTGCTTTAGTCCTGCTGTAGTCCTGCTTTAGTCCTGCTTTAGTCCTGCTTTAGTCCTGCTTTAGTCCTGCTGTAGACCTGCTGTAGTCCTGCTGTAGTCCTGCTTTAGTCCTGCTGTAGTCCTGCTTTAGTCCTGCTTTAGTCCTGCTGTAGTCCTGCTTTAGTCCTGCTTTAGACCTGCTTTAGTCCTGCTTTAGTCCTGCTGTAGACCTGCTGTAGTCCTGCTTTAGTCCTGCTTTAGTCCTGCTGTAGTCCTGCTTTAGTCCTGCTGTAGTCCTGCTTTAGTCCTGCTGTAGTCCTGCTTTAGTCCTGCTTTAGTCCTGCTGTAGTCCTGCTGTAGTCCTGCTTTAGTCCTGCTTTAGTCCTGCTGTAGTCCTGCTTTAGTCCTGCTGTAGTCCTGCTTTAGTCCTGCTGTAGTCCTGCTGTAGTCCTGCTGTAGTCCTGCTTTAGTCCTGCTGTAGTCCTGCTTTAGTTCTGCTGTAGTCCTGCTGTAGTCCTGCTTTAGTCCTGCTGTAGTCCTGCTGTAGACCTGCTGTAGTCCTGCTGTAGTCCTGCTTTAGTCCTGCTGTAGTCCTGCTTTAGTCCTGCTTTAGTCCTGCTGTAGTCCTGCTGTAGTCCTGCTTTAGTTGTGATTTAGTCCTGCTGTAGTCCTGCTTTAGTCCTGCTGTAGTCCTGCTGTAGTCCTAATTTAGTCCTGCTTTAGTCCTGCTGTAGTCCTGCTTTAGTCCTGCTTTAGTCCTGCTGTAGTCCTGCTGTAGTCCTTGACCAGACCTGGTTTAGACCTGGTTTAGTCCTGGTTTAGTCCCTCTTCAGTCCCTCTTTAGACCTGCTTTAGACCTGGTTCAGTCCCTCTTTAGACCTGGTTTAGACCTGGTTCAGACCCTGCTTTAGACTTGGTTTAGTCCCTCTTTAGACCTGGTTTAGACCTGGTTCAGACCTGGTTTAGTCCTGGTTTAGTCCTGGTTTAGTCCCTCTTCAGACCCTGCTTTAGACTTGGTTTAGACCTGGTTTAGACCTGGTTCAGACCTGGTTTAGTCCTGGTTTAGTCCCTCTTCAGACCCTGCTTTAGACTTGGTTTAGACCTGGTTTAGACCTGGTTCAGACCCTGCTTTAGACCTGGTTCAGACCCTGCTTTAGACCTGGTTTAGACCTGGTTTAGACCTGGTTCAGACCTGGTTCAGACCCTGCTTTAGACCTGGTTTAGACCTGGTTTAGACCTGGTTCAGACCTGGTTCAGACCCTGCTTTAGACCTGGTTCAGACCCTGCTTTAGACTTGGTTTAGTCCCTCTTTAGACCTGGTTTAGATGTGTCAGATCCAGGTCCAGGCCTCGTCCGTCATGATGTTCATCTTTTATTGCGTGTCACTCCGTCTCCTTCTCGTCTCCTTCTCGTCTCCTTCTCGTCTCCTTCTCGTTTCCTTCTCGTCTCTGAACGGCTGCGCGATGCGTTCAGGTTCAGGCTGATAAGTTCTGCTTTCGTGCTCCTGAGCGGCCGCGCGATGCGTTCAGGTTCAGGCTGATAAGAGCAAATGGAGCTCTGTTTATCGAGAGCACGAGAACATGAGCCAAAATCATACAAACGGGAAAAAGGTTTGAAACGGACAAAAACACAGGAGCCGCGTTTATCGTGAAATGACATCAGCGTTTGGAGGAAAGTGAAGCGCGATAACATCAGGACGACTCACGATGAAATGATCAGAAAATAATAGGAGTTACAGAGAGCGCTTTTATCACTGCAGCTGTCACAAAGTTCTAATGATGGAAATAAAATCATTTATCAAAGTGATGAAGTGTCACAAAGCTGGAGAAAACAAGTCTGAGCCGCTCACACTTCTATTTCACAGAGTGATAAAGATAAAGGTTTAAAAAGTCTCTTTATGTTTATTTTACAGAAGAGTTTAACCTTTGACCCAAACGTGCAGTAAATGCAGGATAATTTCATGTTAAATGTGTTTAAAGCAGCTCCAATGTCACAGACACAGGAACTTGTCCTGGAGCAACACAAACAACAAACAATGAACAATGAACACAAAACGGCCTGAAATGTTCATAATACAATATAAAGTATAAAGTTATGTAGTGCAGAAGTGACAGTGAGTGACAGGTGCTTAGGCAGTGTTCATGAGGGAAAGAAATTGTTCTTATGACGGGAGGTTCTGGTCCTGAGGGGAGTGGCCTCCTGCCTGAGGGGAGTGGCCTCCTGCCTGAGGGGAGTGGCCTCCTACCTGAGGGGAGTGGCCTCCTGCCTGAGGGGAGTGGCCTCCTACCTGAGGGGAGTGGCCTCCTGCCTGAGGGGAGTGGCCTCCTGCCTGAGGGGAGTGGCCTCCTACCTGAGGGGAGTGGCCTCCTGCCTGAGGGGAGTGGCCTCCTGCCTGAGGGGAGTGGCCTCCTACCTGAGGGGAGTGGCCTCCTACCTGAGGGGAGTGGCCTCCTGCCTGAGGGGAGTGGCCTCCTGCCTGAGGGGAGTGGCCTCCTGCCTGAGGGGAGTCTCCTCCTACCTGAGGGGAGTCTCCTCCTACCTGAGGGGAGTGGCCTCCTGCCTGAGGGGAGTGGCCTCCTGCCTGAGGGGAGTGGCCTCCTACCTGAGGGGAGTGGCCTCCTACCTGAGGGGAGTGGCCTCCTGCCTGAGGGGAGTGGCCTCCTGCCTGAGGGGAGTGGCCTCCTGCAGAGATGAAGTCTGCAGTCGATCACCTCCTCACCAGAGGGCGCTGTAGTCTCTGTTTGTCCCTGTCTGTGGCTCCAACATACCACACGGTGATGGAGGAGGTGATGGTGAGGGGGGGGGGGCTGTGTCTTCTGGGCGTTGAGCTCCAGGTTGTTACCACTGCACCAGCCGCTCCACCTCGATGAGGGTGGTGTCGTCATGGTGATGAGGGTGGTGTCGTCATGGTGATGAGGGTGGTGTCATTATGGGGATGAGGGTGGTGTTGTCATGGTGATGAGGGTGGTGTCGTTGTGGCTGGAGGTGCAGCAGTTTGTCACAGGGAGAAGAAAGTACACAGCCCTGTGGAGCTCTTGTGCTGATGGTCCCAGTGTCTGAGACATTCTTCCCCAGCCGCACACACTGACTCCATCAGGAAGTCAGTGCTCCCCCTGCAGGTGGAGTCAGGGCTCCCCCTGCGGGTGGAGTCAGGAGGTGGTGTTGATGCAGAGTTGAAGTCCACAGATCCTGGTGTAGGTTTCCGAGGAGTCCAGGTGCTGCAGGTGAAGTGGAGAGCCAGGTTGATGGTGTCGTCCACAGACCTGTTGGTTCTGTAGGAGAACTGCAGGGGTCCAGCAGGGGGTCCATCAGGGGGTCCAGCAGGGGGTCCAGCAGGGGATCCAGCAGGGGGTCCATCAGGGGGTCCAGCAGGGGGGGTCCAGCAGGGGGTCCATCAGGGGGTCCATCAGGGGGTTCAGCAGGGGGGAGATGAGGGACTTGAGGTGGGGGAGGACCAGGCGCTCAAGTGACTTGATGACAGACGTCAGCACCACAGGTCTGTGGTCATTAAGTCCAGTGATCCGGGGCTTCTTGGGGACAGGGACAATGATGGACGACTTGAAGCTGGGACATGGCATGACTCCAGGAGGTGTTAAAAATGCCAGTGAAGACAGGGGTCAGCTCCACAGTGTCTTAAGGTGGAGGGAGAGACACCGTCTGGTCCAGCAGCTTTTCCAGGGTTGGATTTCCGAAATAGTCTGTTTACTTCCTGTTTACTTCCTGTTCCTGAACTGTGAGAGGGGGGGCTAGGTGGAGGGGGGGGACCGGGGTCAGGTTGGCAGAGGTGGCCACAGTGGGGGAGGGGCTGTCACTCCACACAGAGGCGGGCCACTCCACACAGAGGCGGGCCACTCCACACAGAGGCGGGGCCACTCCACACAGAGGCGGGGCCACACCACACAGAGGCGGGCCACTCCACACAGAGGCGGGGCCACACCACACAGAGGCGGGGCCACACCACACAGAGGCGGGCCACTCCACACAGAGGTGGGCCACTCCACACAGAGTTGTTGTTGTAGAACTGCTGCCTCAGACGTGTTGTCCTGGGCTCTAGCTCTCGACACCTCCTGCTGAACCTGTACTTTGCCTCTTTGTAGCGCCCTCTAGCTCCGCCCCTGTGCGCTGCCCTCTAGCTCCGCCCCTGTGCGCTGCCCTCTAGCTCCACCCCTGTGCGCTGCCCTCTAGCTCCGCCCCTGTACGCTGTCCTCTAGCTCCGCCCCTGTGGTGAAAGTCTCAGTCTCAGTGGATCTCTTTAGAGTCGGGTTAGGTTTAGGGTTAGGTTTAGGGTTAGGGTTAGGGTTAGGGGGTTAGGGTTAGGGGGTAAAGTCTCAGTCTCAGTGGGTTAGGGGTTAGGGGGTTAGGGGTTAAGGGGTAACGTCTCGGTCTCAGTGGGTTAGGGGTCAGGGGGTTAGGGGTTAGGGGTTTTGGCTTAGTGGTTAGGGGGTTAGGGTAGGGTTAGGGTTAGGGTTAAGGTTAGGGGGTTAGGGGTTCGGGGTTAGGGTTAAGGTTAGGGGGTTAGGGATTCGGGGTTAGGGGTTCGGGTTAGGGGGTTGGGGGTTAGGGTTAGGGTTAAGGTTAGGGGGTTAGGGTTAGGGTTAGGGGTTCGGGGTTAGGGGTTCGGGTTAGGGTTAGGGGGTTAGGGGGTTAGGGGTTCGGGGTTAGGGTTAAGGTTAGGGGGTTAGGGGTTCGGGGTTAGGGGTTAGGGGTTCGGGGTTAGGGTTAAGGTTAGGGGGTTAGGGGTTCGGGGTTAGGGGTTAGGGGGTAACGTCTCGGTCTCAGTGGAGTCAGACTGTTTCCGTGGATCTCTTTAGAGTCGAGTTTATTTGATCTGAGCCCAAACTCTGGCTCTTCATCACATTCTCATTTTTCACATTTTCACAAACAGAACTAAACAGGTTAAAGTCTTTCCTGTGGGACGGACCGCGTTTCCCAGCATCCTCGGCGTTTCCCAGCATCCTCGGCGTGTGCAGCGTTTACACTTCATGTTTCATTCAGAGGGTTTGAATCTTCAGAGTCACAAACAAAAGCCGAGTTTTCATCAGAAACAGAGAAATTAAACTGACTTTTGTGGGTCCAACATTCTCTCTGCACCCACTGACCAGCCGGTCACAGGTTCTACTCCCGCACAGACCAGTCACTCTGCTCCAGCGACGGAAGAACTGCAAAAAATAGTGTTTAAGGCACAGCACATTTCATACTTTCATACTCTGATAATTAAACATGTTTAAAGACATGTTTAAAGACTAAGACATGTTTAAAGACATGTTTAAAGACTAAAGACATGTTTAAAGACTAAAGACATGTTTAAAGACATGTTTAAAGACTAAGACATGTTTAAAGACATGTTTAAAGACTAAAGACATGTTTAAAGACTAAAGACATGTTTAAAGACTAAGACATGTTTAAAGACATGTTTAAAGACTAAAGACATGTTTAAAGACATGTTTAAAGACATGTTTAAAGACATGTTTAAAGACATGTTTAAAGACATGTTTAAAGACATGTTTAAAGACTAAAGACATGTTTAAAGACCCATGTCTCACCCATTAGTAACCCATGTCTCAAATCCGGTTCTAAATGATTGATATTGCCCCCTCATACACTTTCATTGGCCCAACCACAAGGGGCGCTAGTATAAAAATGGCTGAACCACCAAGCCATTTCCGCTTCCTGCTCCGGCTGTGGACTGAAAACGTATGGTTATGAACTGTTAAACGTCTCGAAACTAACTGAAGCGGTTACAGATCATTCCAAGACTCAATGGTCAGGTTTTTTTTCCCCCCTGACACCCCCTGATTCTTATCCTCTGCAAGAGGTGGCGAGCGACCCATGTGACCTAAGAATCTGGTAGGATCACTCTTTGTTTTTTCCCCGGATACGGACACCCTAAGTTGGAATATTGTTTTCGTTTCACTCGGAATATATTCACCTTTTTTTGAGATCCTACAAACTGAACTTAAGCACCCAAAGGAACAGAACTTTGCTGGGAACCTTTTTTGTTGTTTTGAATATTTGTTTATATTTATTTATATTAATACAATTTATACAATTTATACTACAACGTCCTCCTGTGTTACTTTTTTTCCCCACAAGCTCCTGTGGCCGAACTTAGTCATTTCTGACAGTCAAATGCGTATTATTTTAAGTTAGTGTTACACGTGGCGAGCTAGCCAGGAGCCTGTGTTGGTGAATGAAAGTGTTAATACACAGTGAATCAGTATAAATATATTTTGTTTTGTCCGATTTATATTATGGATTTGTTTGAAAAATCAGGGTTGAACATGATGAATTGTGTTACTGTTTCTGGTGTTACTCACACAGCTAAAGACGATGAAATATTAGATGTACTGAAACAGTATGGTCAATTCAAAGTAGTATTGGTTGACGATGCAGATTCTCTGTTTTATAAAAACCTGATCATTGAGTATAAAGATGACTTAGCTTTGTTAGAGCTAAAGAAAATATTGCCGTATACGCACGTTTCTGAGACCGAACCTAATCTCAAATTTTGCGTTACGTTAATTGAAGACACAGTCCCAGTCGGAGCAGAGGCTTTTCCCCCTAATTACATAAATGAACTAAGACATCTTGCAAGACGGAGCGGACACAGATTTGAAAGAGTGCTTCAAACTGTGATGTCGCAAATAAGTGAACATTTGGAGAGTGTGGAGGCATCAGGCGGAGGAGATGACTCAGTGCAAATTGTGGAAACAGTTCCTCTCATGCCTGGCCAGCAGGGAGCGCCAACTGCAATAACATCGCAACCACAAGTACCGTCACAACATTCAAGCCGTTCCTTACCTGAGCACCAAATTCCGCACCGAATACTCTCCCCATCTGAACTAAATCCACCCCAAATTCAAAAAATGGTTGTGGAGCACATCGTGAGAGCCGAAGAGATCACATCACACTCGATACCCACCTTAAGACTTCGTCCCTTTTCCGGCAGGGTGCCTAAACCATCAAATGAAACGGATTATGAAAGCTGGCGATCTCACATTGAACTGTTGTTAGCTGATGTGAATTTACCGCCGCTACATGTGACCAGAAAAATGTGCGAAAGCCTCTTGTCACCCGCTGCTGATGTAATAAAGGGCCTGAAACCTGACACATTGCCATCCATCTATCTACAAGTGTTGGACTCTGCTTACTCCACTGTGCAGGATGGAGAAGAATTATTTGCACAATTTCTAAACACATTTCAAGATCACGGTGAAAAACCTTCAAGTTATCTTCAACGCCTGCTGCTGACCCTGAACACGGTTGTCAAACAAGGTGGAGTTGCTGCAACTGACATCGACAAACAATTGCTGAAACAATTCTGCAGAGGGTGCTGGGACAATATAATTATTAGCAAGTTGCAACTTGAACAAAAGAGGGAGAATCCTCCATCTTTTGCGGAACTGCTCCTCCTTCTAAGAACTGAAGAGGACAGGCAACAAGTAAAGGAGAGCTTGATGAGGAAACACATAAGTTCCATCAAGCAGCGAGCAACTCTTCATGCTCAAAGCACATGTCCCTGTAACCATGCTGATACAGACTCTGCTTCAATCAATGAGTTAAAACAGCAAATGAAGAAACTGCAGCAACAAATGTCAGCACTCCTCGCTCAAACCACCCCGACTTCGAAAAACACCAATCGCAGCAAAGCACATTCTTTCCAATCACCAGGCGGAAGCCAAGGCCAGAATACACGACCAAGACCCGGATTCTGTTTCAAGTGTGGAGAAGATGGCCACATTGCTAGTACATGCAACCAACCAGCTAATCCTACACTGGTACAGCAGAATAAATTACGATTACAACAAAAACAGGCACAATGGGAGCAGAACAACAATCAAAGCCATTTAAACTAGGATCAGTCTCTCCTGCGGGACAAGCGGAGGCTGCCTCATCTTGGTGTCCCAAACATGAACTTCGACAACCTTTCAACACATTACCAAGGGGACTAATCGGTACCAAATGTACTACTCAAGTTATCATCCAAAATGCACCAATCAATTGTCTGCTGGATACTGGTTCACAAGTTACCACCATTCCTGAATCAATTTACAACGCTCATCTATCAGACCATCAACTCAGACCTCTGGACGACCTTCTTGAAGTTGAAGGAGCAAACGGACAAGCAGTACCTTATCTGGGCTACATCAGTCTCAACATCACTTTTCCTCCCGACTTCCTGGGTACTCCAATAGACGTTGCCACGTTGGCTCTGGTAGTGCCTGACTTTAAAACCCATCAGCCATTTGTCCTTATTGGAACCAATACGCTGGACATTGTCTACACAGTCCACCATGAGCAAAGTCCTGACTTCAACCCAGTTCCGTATGGTTATCGTGCTGTCCTGAAAATACTTGAAAACAGACATAAATTAAAAAGAGAAGAGCATCATGGAATTGTGAAACTCTACAGCACAACTCAAAAAACTATTCCGGCTGGACAGACCATGCTTCTAGATGGCATCGTGATCTCACATTCGTTACAAGCAGAAGAATCTGTCATGATTGAACATCCTACCTCATTTCAATTGCCTGGCGGGTTGATGATCCAGTCCTGTCTTGTTGATTTCGCAAGCCAGAATCCAATTTTCCTGCCAGTCCCAGTCACTAACGAATCTGACCACGATGTAACTCTACCTCCTCGTGCCATGCTTGCAGAGATCAGTGCATTTCAATCAATTTCCTGTGCTGCACAGACCGGTTCAGAATCCATGTCTAACTCTTTGCCAAAGCCACAGTTTGACTACAACTTTGAAAACTCTCCTCTCACTCCTGAGTGGAAGAACAGAATAATCAAAAAACTTAATAGTATCCCGGATGTTTTTGCAAGACATGATTTAGACTTTGGTAGAACCAACAGAGTAAAACATCAAATAAAGCTGCTTGATTCAACGCCATTCAAACAGAGACCTCGACCCATACATCCTCAAGATATTGATGCTGTGAGAAAGCATCTTCAAGAATTGTCAGAATCAGGAGTAATAAGAGAATCGGAGTCACCTTTTGCCTCACCGATAGTAGTCGTGAGAAAGAAGAATGGCAGTGTCCGACTCTGCATTGACTACAGAAAACTTAACCTACAAACCAAAAAGGATGCCTACGCTCTTCCCAAGCTTGAAGACACATTCACAGCACTCACAGGATCTCAATGGTTTTCTGTTTTGGACCTAAAGTCCGGATATTATCAAATCGAAATGGATGAAAAGGACAAGGATAAAACTGCTTTTGTCTGCCCACTAGGATTTTGGGAATTCAATCGGATGCCTCAAGGGGTCACCAATGCTCTATCTACATTTCAACGCTTAATGGAAAAATGCGTTGGGGAGATGAATCTCAAAGAGGTACTGGTGTTTATTGATGACCTCATTGTTTTTGCACCAACCTTGGAGCAACATGAGGAACGACTTATGAAAGTCCTAAACCGGCTGAAAGACTTTGGACTTAAACTCTCTGTCGAAAAATGCATCTTTTTCCAAACCTCTGTCCGTTACCTCGGCCATGTTGTGTCCCGAAACGGTGTTGAAACTGATCCGCAGAAAACTGAAGCCTTGAGATCATGGCCAATTCCTAAGAACTTAAAAGAACTCCGATCATTTTTGGGATTTTCTGGTTATTACAGAAGATTTGTGCAAGGCTACTCAAACATTGTGAAGCCACTTCATGAACTTACCTCTGGATATCCACCGTCCCAAAAGAAACTGAAGGCCTTGATCAAGCCAGATAACTACCTTAATCCGAAAGAGCCATTTGGAGGCCGTTGGACATCTGCGTGCCAAGAAGCATTTGAAAAAATTAAGGAAAAATTAACCTCTGCCCCAGTTCTTGCTTTCGCTGACCCAAGGAAGCCCTACCTGTTACACACTGACGCCAGTTCCATCGGGCTCGGTGCTGTACTGTACCAAGAGCAGAAAGGAGAAAAAAGGGTGATTGCCTACGCCAGTAGGGGGTTGTCCCGGAGTGAGTCAAGATACCCAGCCCACAAGCTGGAGTTTCTGGCTCTCAAATGGGCTGTCACTGAAAAATTCAGTGATTACCTGTATGGTACCTCTTTCACTGTTGTGACTGACAGCAATCCTTTAACTTATCTCCTCACTTCAGCAAAACTGGATGCCACAAGCTACCGCTGGTTATCTGCTCTATCAACATATTCCTTCAAGATCACGTACCGGGCTGGAAAACAAAATGCTGATGCAGACGGACTTTCACGCAGAACCCATGGAAAACCCTCAAATGACCTAATGTCACAAAAAGAACAGGACAGAATTCTCAGATTTGCTGAGCAACATCTCGAATGCCCCAACGTCATAACAATTGATCAACATACTGTACAAGCTCTTTCTGACAGACAACTAATCTGTAGTGCTCCTGATTATGCTCTCGTTCATTCCTTGTCTATGTCCACTGACAGCCTTCCAGATAGTTTCACTGCTGACGAGCAGTTTACTTCCTCTTTGGATCCTCACTTGAGCACATCTGACATAGCTGACAAGCAACGCGCGGATCCTATTCTCAGACACGTGATAGCACAATTGGAGACTGGCGAATCACCACCACCTTCCTTGAGGGAACAACTGCCAGAGCTGCCGCTCCTATTACGGGACCTAAATCGTTTGGAGCTCCATAACAACGTCCTCGTACGGAGAAGGCAACTTGGCAACCAGCTCCAACATCAGCTTGTGCTTCCCCATGAATGTCGTGCGTATGTTTTGTTCAGCCTACATGATCAGATGGGCCACATGGGCATTGAACGTACCTTGGATCTGGTCCGGAACCGTTTTTATTGGCCACGGATGGCCAACGATGTACAGACCAAGGTGAAGACATGTGAGAGATGCATAAAACGCAAAACACTACCAGAAAAGGCTGCACCACTGGTGAATATCAGAACTTCCCAACCACTTGAACTTGTTTGTATTGATTTTCTGACATTGGAACCTGATAAAAGCAAAATCAAAGACATTCTGGTCATAACGGATCATTTTACTAAATACGCCCTTGCCATACCAACTCCGAATCAGAAGGCGAGAACTGTAGCCAAAAGTCTCTGGGAAAATTTCTTTGTGCACTATGGGATTCCACAGAAAATTCACAGCGACCAAGGACCAGATTTTGAATCACGAACAATAAAAGAACTCTGTTCACTGGCTGGCATTCACAAAATAAGAACTACACCATATCACCCAAGAGGAAACCCCGTCGAAAGATTCAATAGAACATTACTGGACATGCTTGGTACGCTGGCAGAACAGGAAAAAACTCATTGGAAAGACTTTGTAAAACCACTTGTTCATGCTTACAATTGCACTAAAAACGACACTACTGGATTCACCCCATATGAACTAATGTTTGGTCGCCAACCACGACTCCCAATAGATCTAATATTTGGCCTGCCTGTGTCCAAATCCAGTCTGAATCACTCTGAATATGTTCAGAAGCTAAAATTACATCTGGAAAAAAGTTACCAATTGGCTTCAGAGAATGCAAGTAAAAGTATGCTGAAGAATAAGAGACGCTTCGACCAAAAAGTCATTGCATCTGAACTTGAAGTGGGAGATCGAGTTCTTGTCCGGAACGTCAGACTTAGAGGAAAACACAAAATTGCAGACAAATGGGAATCGGAACCATATGTGGTGGTGAAGAAGGCTACAAATTTACCTGTGTACACCGTACGTCTTGAACACGCCGACAAACCATTAAGAACACTCCATCGAGACCTACTTTTGCCTTGTGGATACCTACCTGTCACAGCTCAAGTCCAGCCATCACATGCCAAAAGAACAGTAAAACCGCCAGTACATCTAACGACAGACACTGAAATTGCTGAAGATGAACCACTATCCGATGAGGAAATACTGCCAACCAATTGGTACAACTTACCTTACTCAGAGCCTACACGATTTATAACTACCTTGAACATTCCTACCGAAAAAATTGTTCCTGAAATTCAAGATCCAATATCAGAACTACCAGAACATTCATCAGACACTGAAACAGAAATTCTTGCCCAAGTTGAACACTGCACTGATATTCAGCAAGAACCAATAGATCCTGAAACAAACCCTCCAGACCCTGAAAGTGAGGACTCAATTGCTGACTCTGGCTCTGAACCTGACTCTGAACCTGACTCACCACATTCAGTGCAGACCCTACCTTCTGGTCCTGAGTCTGAAACATTCACCCCGGAACAACCAAAAAGAAGCTCAACAAGAGCAAGACGCCCACCAGACAGACTACACTACAGCCATCTGGGCCATCCAATTCTGAAAAGCATACAATCACTATTTGATGGACTTGGAAAAGTGTTTTCAATTGCCGTGCCTGAGGAGGATATTGGTTATCAACACTCTCCTGGCCATCCATCTGACAGCTGTCAGTCCAGTCCATGTACGGGGACGTACATGAGGTCAGGGGGGGACCCTGTAACCCATGTCTCAAATCCGGTTCTAAATGATTGATATTGCCCCCTCATACACTTTCATTGGCCCAACCACAAGGGGCGCTAGTATAAAAATGGCCGAACCACCAAGCCATTTCCGCTTCCTGCTCCGGCTGTGGACTGAAAACGTATGGTTATGAACTGTTAAACGTCTCGAAACTAACTGAAGCGGTTACAGATCATTCCAAGACTCAATGGTCAGGTTTTTTTTCCCCCCTGACACCCCCTGATTCTTATCCTCTGCAAGAGGTGGCGAGCGACCCATGTGACCTAAGAATCTGGTAGGATCACTCTTTGTTTTTTCCCCGGATACGGACACCCTAAGTTGGAATATTGTTTTCGTTTCACTCGGAATATATTCACCTTTTTTTGAGATCCTACAAACTGAACTTAAGCACCCAAAGGAACAGAACTTTGCTGGGAACCTTTTTTGTTGTTTTGAATATTTGTTTATATTTATTTATATTAATACAATTTATACAATTTATACTACAACGTCCTCCTGTGTTACTTTTTTTTCCCCACAAGCTCCTGTGGCCGAACTTAGTCATTTCTGACAGTCAAATGCGTATTATTTTAAGTTAGTGTTACACTAAGACATGTTTAAAGACATGTTTAAAGACTAAGACATGTTTAAAGACATGTTTAAAAACTAAAGACATGTTTAAAGACTAAAGACATGTTTAAAGACATGTTTAAAGACTAAGACATGTTTAAAGACATGTTTAAAGACTAAAGACATGTTTAAAGACATGTTTAAAGACATGTTTAAAGACTAAGGACATGTTTAAAGACATGTTTAAAGACTAAAGACATGTTTAAAGACATGTTTAAAGACATGTTTAAAGACTAAAGACATGTTTAAAGACATGTTTAAAGACATGTTTAAAGACTAAAGACATGTTTAAAGACATGTTTAAAGACATGTTTAAAGACTAAAGACATGTTTAAAGACATGTTTAAAGACTAAAGACATGTTTAAAGACATGTTTAAAGACATGTTTAAAGACTAAAGACATGTTTAAAGACATGTTTAAAGACTAAAGACATGTTTAAAGACATGTTTAAAGACTAAAGACATGTTTAAAGACATGTTTAAAGACATGTTTAAAGACATGTTTAAAGACTAAGGACATGTTTAAAGACATGTTTAAAGACATGTTTAAAGACTAAAGACATGTTTAAAGACATGTTTAAAGACATGTTTAAAGACTAAAGACATGTTTAAAGACATGTTTAAAGACTGAAGACATGTTTAAAGACATGTTTAAAGACTAAAGACATGTTTAAAGACATGTTTAAAGACATGTTTAAAGACATGTTTAAAGACTAAGGACATGTTTAAAGACATGTTTAAAGACATGTTTAAAGACTAAAGACATGTTTAAAGACATGTTTAAAGACATGTTTAAAGACTAAAGACATGTTTAAAGACATGTTTAAAGACTGAAGACATGTTTAAAGACATGTTTAAAGACTAAAGACATGTGTAAAGACATTTTTAAAGACATGTTTAAGGACTAAAGACATGTTTAAAGACATGTTTAAAGACATGTTTAAAGACATGTTTAAAGACTAAAGACATGTTTAAAGACATGTTTAAAGACATGTTTAAAGACATGTTTAAAGACTAAGGACATGTTTAAAGACATGTTTAAAGACTAAAGACAATTTTAAAGACATGTTTAAAGACATGTTTAAAGACATGTTTAAAGACTAAAGACATGTTTAAAGACATGTTTAAAGACTGAAGACATGTTTAAAGACTGAAGACATGTTTAAAGACATGTTTAAAGACTAAAGACATGTGTAAAGACATTTTTAAAGACATGTTTAAGGACTAAAGACATGTTTAAAGACATGTTTAAAGACATGTTTAAAGACATGTTTGAAGACTAAAGACATGTTTAAAGACATGTTTAAAGACATGTTTAAAGACATGTTTAAAGACTAAAAACATGTTTAAAGACATGTTTAAAGACTAAAGACATGTTTAAAGACTAAAGACATGTTTAAAGACATGTTTAAAGACTAAGACATGTTTAAAGACATGTTTAAAGACTAAAGACATGTTTAAAGACTAAGACATGTTTAAAGACATGTTTAAAGACTAAAGACATGTTTAAAGACATGTTTAAAGACATGTTTAAAGACATGTTTAAAGACTAAAGACATGTTTAAAGACATGTTTAAAGACATGTTTAAAGACTAAAGACATGTTTAAAGACATGTTTAAAGACATGTTTAAAGACTAAAGACATGTTTAAAGACATGTTTAAAGACTAAAGACATGTTTAAAGACATGTTTAAAGACATGTTTAAAGACATGTTTAAAGACTAAGGACATGTTTAAAGACATGTTTAAAGACTAAAGACATGTTTAAAGACATGTTTAAAGACTAAAGACATGTTTAAAGACATGTTTAAAGACTAAATACATGTTTAAAGACATGTTTAAAGACTAAAGACATGTTTAAAGACATGTTTAAAGACATGTTTAAAGACATGTTTAAAGACTAAGGACATGTTTAAAGACATGTTTAAAGACATGTTTAAAGACTAAAGACATGTTTAAAGACATGTTTAAAGACATGTTTACAGACTAAAGACATGTTTAAAGACATGTTTAAAGACTGAAGACATGTTTAAAGACATGTTTAAAGACTAAAGACATGTGTAAAGACATTTTTAAAGACATGTTTAAGGACTAAAGACATGTTTAAAGACATGTTTAAAGACATGTTTAAAGACATGTTTAAAGACATGTTTGAAGACTAAAGACATGTTTAAAGACATGTTTAAAGACATGTTTAAAGACTAAAGACATGTTTAAAGACATGTTTAAAGACTAAAGACATGTTTAAAGACTAAAGACATGTTTAAAGACATGTTTAAAGACTAAGACATGTTTAAAGACATGTTTAAAGACTAAAGACATGTTTAAAGACTAAGACATGTTTAAAGACATGTTTAAAGACATGTTTAAAGACATGTTTAAAGACTAAAGACATGTTTAAAGACATGTTTAAAGACATGTTTAAAGACATGTTTAAAGATTAAAGACATGTTTAAAGACATGTTTAAAGACATGTTTAAAGACTAAAGACATGTTTAAAGACATGTTTAAAGACTAAAGACATGTTTAAAGACATGTTTAAAGACATGTTTAAAGACATGTTTAAAGACTAAGGACATGTTTAAAGACATGTTTAAAGACTAAAGACAATTTTAAAGACATGTTTAAAGACATGTTTAAAGACATGTTTAAAGACATGTTTAAAGACTAAATGCATGTTTAAAGACATGTTTAAAGACTGAAGACATGTTTAAAGACATGTTTAAAGACTAAAGACATGTGTAAAGACACTTTTAAAGACATGTTTAAGGACTAAAGACATGTTTAAAGACATGTTTAAAGACATGTTTAAAGACATGTTTGAAGACTAAAGACATGTTTAAAGACATGTTTAAAGACATGTTTAAAGACTAAAGACATGTTTAAAGACATGTTTAAAGACTAAAGACATGTTTAAAGACTAAAGACATGTTTAAAGACATGTTTAAAGACTAAAGACATGTTTAAAGACATGTTTAAAGACATGTTTAAAGACTAAAGACATGTTTAAAGACATGTTTAAAGACTAAAGACATGTTTAAAGACATGTTTAAAGACTAAAGACATGTTTAAAGACATGTTTAAAGACATGTTTAAAGACTAAAGACATGTTTAAAGACATGTTTAAAGACATGTTTAAAGACTAAAGACATGTTTAAAGACATGTTTAAAGACATGTTTAAAGACTAAATACATGTTTAAAGACATGTTTAAAGACTAAAGACATGTTTAAAGACATGTTTAAAGACATGTTTAAAGACTAAAGACATGTTTAAAGACATGTTTAAAGACATGTTTAAAGACTAAAGACATGTTTAAAGACATGTTTAAAGACTAAAGACATGTTTAAAGACATGTTTAAAGACATGTTTAAAGACTAAAGACATGTTTAAAGACTAAAGACATGTTTAAAGACATGTTTAAAGACATGTTTAAAGACATGTTTAACACGTCTGTTGCTCTCAATATTGTTAACGTTTCACATTACGAGCTCCGAGTGAAAGTAAAAGAGTTCAGAACTAAAGTGTGAGACGTGTGAGCGCTGAGACGTTTCAGTCCCAGAACAATCTCAGAAACAAAATCACATCCACATTTACATCTGCGGGAAAAACAAATGTCTCAAGAGAAATAAAGTCAACAAACAACGTCCTCCCTGTGTGTGTCAGATGCCCTCCCTGTGTGTGTCAGATGCCCTCCCTGTGTGTGTCAGATGCCCCTCCCCCTGCGTCAGATGCCCTCCCTGTGTGTGTCAGATGCCCCTCCCCCTGTGTCAGATGCCCCTCCCCCTGTGTCAGATGCCCTCCCTGTGTGTGTCAGATGCCCCTCCCCCAGTGTCAGATGCCCCTCCCCTTGTGTCAGATGCCCCTCCCCTGTGTCAGATGCCCCTCCCCCTGTGTCAGATGCCCCTCCCCTGTGTCAGATGCCCCTCCACAGACCCTTTAAATGATATATATATATATCTATATCTATATCTATATCTATCTATATATATATATATATATATATATATATATATATATATCATTGTTGCAACGCAGGTAGATACAGAGGAAAAGAACAGATCATTTATAGGAAGTTTGAAAAACACTTTCAGTAGACATAAATACCATTGCATGTGATCACGACAGTAATTGGATGGATGGATATATATATATATATATATATATATATATATACATATACATATATATATATATATATATATATATATATATATATACAGTGAGTATATATATATATATATTTATATACTCACTGATGATGTGTGTTCCAAGAGTCAAGTTTGCACCAGGGAGAGAGAGAGTCTTTCCTGTTTTTCTTCTGAGTTTGTGCTTAATTTTTGTTCTTTTAACTTATTTATTCAGAGTCATAAAGTCCAGAGGAAAACAACAGAACCACAGAATAAACAGATAAAACATTACATTTCATTTCGACCAAGGGTCAGAGTTATATATAAAACATTGAACCGACACCTTAACGTGGTGGAGGGGTTTGAGTGCCCGAATGATCCCGGGAGCTATGTTGTCGGGGGCTTTAAGCCCCTGGTCGGGTCTCCCAAGGCAAACAGGTCCTAAGTGACGGGTCAGACAAAGATCGGTTCAGAAGCCTCTTATGACGACGACACGAACAAGGCCGTTTACGTCGCCCGGATCGGCGTCACCGGGGCCCCATCCTGGAGCCAGGCCTGGGATGGGTGCTCCATGGCGAGCGCCTGGTGGCCGGGTCTTACCCCACGGGGCCCGGCCGGGCACAGCCCGAAAGAGCGACGTGGGGCCGCCCTCCCATCTCCAGACACAGAGACTAACTCTGGGGACATGGAATGTCCCCTCGCTGGGGGGGAAAGAGCCTGAGCTTGTGCGGGAGGTTGAGCGATACCGACTAGATATAGTCGGCCTCACCTCCACGCACAGTTTGGGCTCTGGAACCCATCTCCTCGAGAGGGGCTGGACGCTCCACTTCTCTGGTGTTGCCCGCGGGGAGAGGCGGCGGGCTGGTGTGGGCTGATAGCCCCTCAGCTCAGCCGCCACGTGTTGGAGTTTACCCCGGTGAACGAGAGGGTCGCGTCCCTCCGCCTTCGGGTGGGGGACAGGTCTCTCACTGTTGTGGCGGCCTACGGGCCGAACAGCAGTGCAGAGTACCCGGCCTTCTTGGAGTCCTTGGGAGGGGTACTGGACAGTGCACCGACCGGGGACTCCATTGTTCTACTGGGGGACTTCAACGCCCACGTGGGCAATGACAGTGACACCTGGAGAGGGGTGATCGGGAAGAACGGCTTCCCCGATCTGAACCCGAGCGGTGTTCAGTTATTGGTCTTCTGTGCTAGCCACGGTTTGTCCATAACGAACACCATGTTCAAGCACGAGGGTGTCCATCAGTGCACATGGCACCAGGACACCCTAGGTCGGAGGTCAATGATCGACTTAGTTGTCGTGTCATCAGACCTCCGGCCGCGTGTCTTGGACACTCGGGTGAAGAGAGGGGCAGAGTTGTCAACCGATCACCACCTGGTGGTGAGTTGGAGCCGCTGGCGGAGGAGGAAGCCGGACAGACTTGGCAGACCCAAGCGCATTGTGAGGGTCTGTTGGGAACGTCTTGTGGAGCCCTCTGTCAATAGGGTATTCAACTTGCACCTCCGGGAGAGCTTCTCCCATGTCCCGGGGGAGGTTGGGGACATTGAGTCCGAGTGGACCATGTTCTCCGCCTCCATTGTTGATGCGGCTGCTCAGAGCTGTGGTCGCAAGGTCTCCGGTGCCTGTCGTGGCGGCAACCCCCGAACCCGGTGGTGGACACCGGAAGTAAGGGATGCCGTCAGACAGAAGAAGGAGGCCTATCAGGCCACTCTGGCTTGTAGGTCTCCGGAGGTCATCGACGGGTATCGGCAGGCCAAGCGAGCCGCGGCTCGTGCTGTCGCAAAGGCAAAAACCCGGGCCTGGGAGGAGTTCGGGGAGGCCATGGAGGAGGACTATCGGTCGGCACCAAATGTGGTTACCATGGTGACCAGTATTTATCAAACTCACTGTTTTTTACCAATGATAGTTTTGTAAATGAAGTAATTCCAATGAAACAACAGAAATGCACTTCTCAGCTGAGGCCCTCAGGAGCCAGCGCTCACAGTGCAATGTAAATATAAAGTTTAATATAAATGTTCTATATTTACGTCATTATTTTACTCAGAATGTCATTTTAGTTTTATTGAAACTTTGAGTGTTTGGAGTGCAGCTGTTTATTCTGATAAGGGCCCCCAGGAGCCTGTGTTTTCCCCTTAAATCCCTCACAGACAAATATAGAGTCCAAGCTTGTGTAGATTGTCTAAACATAAATATGTTTCATTCTTTTTCTTGCAGTGTCATTGCCGTTTTCTCACCACAGCTTAAGTTGAAACATTCTGGTGCAACTGTGGATGCAGATATGGACCCCCAGGAGCCTCGCACTCAGGAGCCTCAGACTTCAGGAGCCTCAGACTCTAGGGGCCCCTCTGCTGTGGCCTGTGCTGAACTCTCAGTGCAAACAGATGATTGTTGGTGATATTTGTGTCACTGAGAGTTTGTGCTGCGGCTGTGGATGTAGATATGGGCCCCCGGGAGCCTCACACTCAGAAGGGCCCTCTTCAAGTGTAAACTCTGGTTCTGATGCAGAGTTTAGAGTGGACCACAGTGAGTGAGGCTCCGGGCCCCGGGGACAGGATTACACACTTATCTTTCTAAACACATTTAAAACAGGCGGAAATTTCAAGTTATATTTTAATTTAATACGTTACATTGTTTATTGCAGCTAAGCAATTCACCTGCCACGCCCTCTCTGCCACGCCCGCTCTGCCACGCCCTCTCTGCCACGCCCTCTCCAGCTCTTCTTTTCTGAACAATCTCCAAACTCATAATAAGGATGAGCCGCTTCACAACGACATTCTCCAGTAATGAGTGAATAATGTGCACTTTGACTTGTTATAAAATATGTCACATGTTGTCTCTATTAATGTCTATTAATGTCAATTAATGTCTATTAATGTCTATTAATATCTATTAATGTCAATTAATGTCTATTAATGTCTATTAATATCTATTAATGTCAATTAATGTCTATTAATGTCTATTAATGTCTATTAAATGACATATTGCGCTTGTGTTTATTCATTTTTAAGAACTAAACGTCGATATGTGTTTCAGGTCCAGTTTTCTCAGATTCCTCTCATTAAATGCTGTGATTTTGAGATAGAAATAAACATCAGGAAATGAGCAGTGCACGAACAGGAAGTGTGAAGTCTGACACGCTAACAGCTAACGCTAACGCTGCTAACGCTGCTAACGCTGCTAATGAGACACATTATTCTCACTTCAACAGAAATTAACCCCAATTATCACTGAGAACTGTTTCATTTTCACATCTGTTCAAAGTTTAACTGTAACATGCCTCTGCTCCTGTCTTTGCTCCTGTCAGTGCTCCTGTCAGTGCTCCTGTCAATGCTCCTGTCAGTGCTCCAGTCTTTGCTCCTGACAGTTGTGCTGGTTAATTACAGTAAACAGACGTAAACAGGTTTTACAGATGTTCATCTCATTCATGTTTAAACTAAAATTTTGAGCTGATCACATGAAATCAGGTCTAAACCAGGACTAAACCAGGTCTAAACCAGGACTAAACCAGGTCTAAACCAGGACTAAAGCAGGTCTAAACCAGGACTAAACCAGGACTAAACCAGGACTAAACCAGGACTAAACCAGGTCGAAACCAGGTCGAAACCAGGACTAAACCAGGTCTAAACCAGGACTAAAGCAGGTCTAAACCAGGACTAAACCAGGTCTAAACCAGGACTAAACCAGGTCTAAACCAGGACTAAAGCAGGTCTAAACCAGGACTAAACCAGGACTAAACCAGGACTAAACCAGGTCGAAACCAGGACTAAACCAGGACTAAAGCAGGTCTAAACCAGGTCTAAACCAGGACTAAACCAGGACTAAACCAGGACTAAACCAGGACTAAACCAGGACTAAACCAAGTCTGAACCAGGACTAAACCAGGTCTAAACCAGGACTAAACTAGGTCTAAACCAGGACTAAACCTGGACTAAACCAGGTCTAAACCAGGTCCAAACCAGGACTAAACCAGGTCCAAACCAAGCCCAAACCAGGTCAAAACAAGGTCTGAACCAGGTCTAAAGCAGGTCTAAACCAGGTCTAAACCAGGTCCAAACCAGGACTAAACCAGGTCCAAACCAAGTCCAAACCAGGTCAAAACAAGGTCTAAACCAGGTCTAAACCAGGTCTAAACCAGGACTAAACCAGGACTAAACCAGGTCTAAACCAGGTCAAAACCAGGACTAAACCAGGACTAAACCAGGGCTAAACCAGGACTAAACCAGGTCTAAACCAGGTCCAAACCAGGACTAAACCAGGACTAAACAAGGGCTAAACCAGGACTAAACCAGGTCTAAACCAGGTCCAAACCAGGTCCAAACCAGGACTAAACCAGGACTAAACCATGTCCAAACCAGGTCCAAACCAGGACTAAACCAGGTCTAAACCAGGTCCAAACCAGGTCTAAACAAGGTCTAAACCAGGTCTAAAGCAGGTCTAAACCAGGTCTAAACCAGGTCTAAACCAGGACTAAACCAGGTCTAAACCAGGTCCAAACCAGGACTAAACCAGGACTAAACCAGGGCTAAACCAGGACTAAACCAGGTCCAAACCAGGACTAAACCAGGACTAAACCATGTCCAAACCAGGTCCAAACCAGGACTGAACCAGGTCCAAACCAAGTCCAAACCAGGTCTAAACAAGGTCTAAACCAGGTCTAAAGCAGGTCTAAACCAGGTCTAAACCAGGTCTAAACCAGGACTAAACCAGGACTAAACCAGTTCTAAACCAGGTCCAAACCAGGACTAAACCAGGACTAAACCAGGACTAAACCAAGTCTGAACCAGGACTAAACCAGGTCTAAACCAGGACTAAACTAGGTCTAAACCAAACCTGGACTAAACCAGGTCTAAACCAGGTCCAAACCAGGACTAAACCAGGTCCAAACCAAGTCCAAACCAGGTCTAAACAAGGTCTAAACCAGGTCTAAACCATGACTAAACCAGGTCTAAACCAGGACTAAACCAGGTCTAAACCAGGACTAAACCAGGTCTAAACCAGGTCCAAACCAGGACTAAACCAGGTCCAAACCAGGACTAAACCAGGTCTAAACCAGGTCCAAACCAGGTCTAAACCAGGTCTAAACCAGGTCTAAACCAGGTCAAAACCAGGACTAAACCAGGTCTAAACCAGGTCCAAACCAGGTCTAAACCAGGTCTAAACCAGGTCTAAAGCAGGTCTAAACCAGGTCTAAACCAGGACTAAACCAGGACTAAACCAGGTCTAAACCAGGACTAAACCAGGACTAAACCAGGACTAAACCAGGACTAAACCAGGTCTAAACCAGGACTAAACCAGGACCAAACCAGGTCTAAACCAGGACTAAACCAGGTCTAAACCAGGACTAAACCAGGACTAAACCAGGACTAATCCAGGTCCAAACCAGGACTAAACCTGGACTAAACCAGGACTAAACCAGGTCTAAACCAGGTCCAAACCAGGACTAAACCAGGACTAAACCATGTCTAAACCAGTTCCAAACCAGGACTAAACCAGGTCTAAACCAGGTCCAAACCAGGACTCAACCTGGACTAAACCAGGTCTAAACCAGGTCCAAACCAGGACTAAACCAGGTCCAAACCAAGTCTAAACCAGGACTAAACCAGGACTAAACCAGGTCTAAAGCAGGTCAAAACCAGGACTAAACCAGGACTAAACCAGGGCTAAACCAGGACTAAACCAGGTCTAAACCAGGTCCAAACCAGGTCCAAACCAGGACTAAACCAGGTCTAAACCAGGTCCAAACCAGGTCCAAACTAGGTTTAAAGCAGGTCTAAACCAGGTCAAAACCAGGTCTAAACCAGGACTAAAGCAGGTCTAAAACAGGACTAAACCAGGACTAAACCAGGTCTAAACCAGGTCTAAACCAGGACTAAACCAGGACTAAACCAGGTCTAAACCAGGACTAAACCAGGACTAAAGCAGGTCTAAACCAGGTCTAAACCAGGACTAAACCAGGACTAAACCAGGACTAAACCAAGTCTGAACCAGGACTAAACCAGGTCTAAACCAGGACTAAACTAGGTCTAAACTAGGTCTAAACCAGGACTAAACCAGGTCTAAACCAGGACTAAACCAGGACTAAAGCAGGTCTAAACCAGGTCTAAACCAGGACTAAACCAGGACTAAACCAGGACTAAACCAAGTCTGAACCAGGACTAAACCAGGTCTAAACCAGGACTAAACTAGGTCTAAACTAGGTCTAAACCAGGTCTAAAGCAGGTCTAAACCAGGTCTAAACCAGGTCTAAACCAGGACTAAACCAGGACTAAACCAGGTCCAAACCAGGACTAAACCAGGACTAAACCAGGTCCAAACTAGGTCCAAACCAGGTCCAAACCAGGACTCAACCTGGACTAAACCAGGTCTAAACCAGCCCCAAACCAGGACTAAACCAGGTCCAAACCAAGTCCAAACCAGGTCTAAGCAAGGTCTAAACCAGGTCTAAAGCAGGTCTAAACCAGGTCTAAACCAGGTCTAAACACGGTCTAAAGCAGGACTAAACCAGGACTAAACCGGGTCCAAACCAGGTCAAAACCAGGACTAAACCAGGTCTAAACCAGGTCCAAACCAGGTCCCAACCAGGTCTAAACCAGGTCTAAAGCAGGTATAAACCAGGTCTAAACCAGGACTAAACCAGGTCTAAACCAGGACTAAACCAGGGCTAAACCAGGACTAAACCAGGTCTAAACCAGGTCCAAACCAGGTCCAAACCAGGACTAAACCAGGACTAAACCATGTCCAAACCAGGTCCAAACCAGGACTAAACCAGGTCTAAACCAGGTCCAAACCAGGTCCAAACTAGGTTTAAAGCAGGTCTAAACCAGGTCAAAACCAGGTCTAAACCAGGACTAAAGCAGGTCTAAAACAGGACTAAACCAGGACTAAACCAGGTCTAAACCAGGTCTAAACCAGGACTAAACCAGGACTAAACCAGGTCTAAACCAGGACTAAACCAGGACTAAAGCAGGTCTAAACCAGGTCTAAACCAGGACTAAACCAGGACTAAACCAGGACTAAACCAAGTCTGAACCAGGACTAAACCAGGTCTAAACCAGGACTAAACTAGGTCTAAACTAGGTCTAAACCAGGTCTAAAGCAGGTCTAAACCAGGTCTAAACCAGGTCTAAACCAGGACTAAACCAGGACTAAACCAGGTCCAAACCAGGACTAAACCAGGACTAAACCAGGGCTAAACCAGGACTAAACCAGGTCTAAACCAGGTCCAAACCAGGTCCAAACCAGGACTAAACCAGGAATAAACCATGTCCAAATCAGGTCCAAACCAGGACTGAACCAGGTCCAAACCAAGTCCAAACCAGGTCTAAACAAGGTCTAAACCAGGTCTAAAGCAGGTCTAAACCAGGTCTAAACCAGGTCTAAACCAGGACTAAACCAGGACTAAACCAGTTCTAAACCAGGTCCAAACCAGGACTAAACCAGGACTAAACCAAGTCTGAACCAGGACTAAACCAGGTCTAAACCAGGACTAAACTAGGTCTAAACCAGGACTAAACCTGGACTAAACCAGGTCTAAACCAGGTCCAAACCAGGACTAAACCAGGTCCAAACCAAGTCCAAACCAGGTCTAAACAAGGTCTAAACCAGGTCTAAAGCAGGTCTAAACCAGGTCTAAACCAGGTCTAAACCATGACTAAACCAGGTCTAAACCAGGACTAAACCAGGTCTAAACCAGGACTAAACCAGGTCTAAACCAGGTCCAAACCAGGTCCAAACCAGGACTAAACCTGGACTAAACCAGGTCTAAACCAGGTCCAAACCAGGACTAAACCAGGTCCAAACCAAGTCCAAACCAGGACTAAACCAGGTCTAAACCAGGTCCAAACCAGGTCTAAACCAGGTCTAAACCAGGTCTAAAGCAGGTCTAAACCAGGTCTAAACCAGGACTAAACCAGGACTAAACCAGGTCTAAACCAGGACTAAACCAGGACTAAACCAGGACTAAACCAGGTCTAAACCAGGACTAAACCAGGACCAAACCAGGTCTAAACCAGGACTAAACCAGGTCTAAACCAGGACTAAACCAGGTCTAAACCAGGACTAAACCAGGACTAAACCAGGACTAATCCAGGTCCAAACCAGGACTAAACCTGGACTAAACCAGGACTAAACCAGGACTAAACCTGGTCTAAACCAGGTCCAAACCAGGTCCAAACCAGGACTAAACCAGGACTAAACCATGTCTAAACCAGTTCCAAACCAGGACTAAACCAGGTCTAAACCAGGTCCAAACCAGGTCTAAACAAGGTCTAAACCAGGACTAAACCAGGACTAAACCAGGTCCAAACTAGGTCCAAACCAGGACTCAACCTGGACTAAACCAGGTCTAAACCAGCCCCAAACCAGGACTAAACCAGGTCCAAACCAAGTCCAAACCAGGTCTAAACAAGGTCTAAAGAAGGTCTAAAGCAGGTCTAAACCAGGTCTAAACCTGGACTAAACCAGGTCTAAACCAGGACTAAACCAGGTCTAAACCAGGTCCAAACCAGGACTAAACCAGGTCCAAACCAAGTCCACACCAGGTCTAAGCAAGGTCTAAACCAGGTCTAAAGCAGGTCTAAACCAGGTCTAAACCAGGTCTAAACCAGGTCTAAAGCAGGACTAAACCAGGACTAAACCGGGTCCAAACCAGGTCAAAACCAGGACTAAACCAGGTCTAAACCAGGACTAAACCAGGACTAAACCAGGACTAAACCAGGTCCAAACCAGGTCCAAACCAGGTCCAAACCAGGTCCAAACCAGGACTAAACCAGGACTAAACCATGTCCAAACCAGGTCCAAACCAGGACTAAACCAGGACTAAACCAGGTCCAAACTAGGTTTAAAGCAGGTCTAAACCAGGACTAAACCAGGACTAAACCAGGTCTAAACCAGGACTAAACCAGGTCTAAACCAGGTCCAAACCAGGTCCAAACCAGGACTAAACCAGGTCCAAACCAAGTCCAAACCAGGTCTAAACAAGGTCTAAAGTAGGTCTAAACCAGGTCTAAACCAGGTCAAAACCAGGACTAAACCAGGTCTAAACCAGGTCTAAACCAGGTCTAAAGCAGGTCTAAACCAGGTCTAAACCAGGACTAAACCAGGACTAAACCAGGTCTAAACCAGGACTAAACCATGACTAAACCAGGACTAAACCAGGACTAAACCAGGTCTAAACCAGGACTAAACCAGGACCAAACCAGGTCTAAACCAGGACTAAACCAGGTCTAAACCAGGACTAAACCAGGACTAATCCAGGTCCAAACCAGGACTAAACCAGGACTAAACCAGGACTAAACCAGGACTAAACCAGGTCTAAACCAGGTCCAAACCAGGTCCAAACCAGGACTAAACCAGGACTAAACCAGGACTAAACCAGGTCCAAACCAGGTCTAAACAAGGTCTAAACCAGGACTAAACCAGGTCCAAACTAGGTCCAAACCAGGTCCAAACCAGGACTCAACCTGGACTAAACCAGGTCTAAACCAGCCCCAAACCAGGACTAAACCAGGTCCAAACCAAGTCCAAACCAGGTCTAAACCAGGACTACATGTTACATGTACCCAAGTTGTACATGTAACGGTGACGTCATTTCCGGTGAGTGTGTCGCGTTTTCAGAGCTGTTCGTTCTTAGAGCCTTTTACCGATTAATCCACGAATTATACACACTATTTACGCATCATATACACGAAAGTGAACGTTTGATTTCTCCGCAAACAATCCGGAGCCTCAAGCCGCTCACTTTTCAGTATTTCGTGGATTAAAAAGCCCTCCTCACTTTCTAGCTCCAGCCTGAACTAGCCTAGCGTAGCCTAGCCGCTAGCGTCATGGCTGGATCTACCTTTACCTGTTTGAGCTGTCATATGTCGAGTCAGAACCCTGGCTACTTCTTTGACGACAGGTGCGTGAAGTGCAGTGTAGTGGTAGTTTTGGAGGCCAGGGTTACGGAGTTAGAAGCGCGGATCCGCTGTTTAGAGGAGCTTAAGTCCAGTTATAGTTCGGTTTTAGCGCGAGGGCTACCGGACCGCGCTGCAGGGCGTAGCATTAGCATTAGCAGTAGCAGTAAGGCCGAGCTCAGCCCCTCAGCGTCTCCCGTGCAGCCGGGACTAGACCAGGAACAGAATAGGGACCATTTTGTGACAGTTCGGAGGGGACAAGGCGCTAAACGCCGAACCTCAGAGCGCCGTGAGCTTCACGTCTATAATAGGTTTTCTCCCCTCAGCGATCACACGCCCGCTGAACACACGAGAGAAACTCTTGTAATCGGGAGTTCTATTGTTAGAGACGTGAAGCTGCCAGCTGCTAGCGTTAGGTGTTACCCGGGGGCCAGAATGGGTGACATCGAAGGAAACCTTAGGATCTTAAAGCAGAGTAGGACCCGTTTCCGGCGAGTCGTGGTTCACGCAGGCGGTAACGACGCCCGGCGGAGACAATCAGAGGTGCTCAAAGTTCAAGTAGCCGCGGTGTGTGACCTAGCGAAGTCGATGTCGGACACTGTAATATTTTCTGGTCCTCTGCCCAATCGGATCAATGCTGAATTGTACAGCCGTCTCTCAGCATTCAACAACTGGTTATCCAGATGGTGCCCTCAAAACAACGTTGTCTTTATTGATAACTGGAGTGCGTTTTGGGGAAAGCCCGGGCTCATACGCAGGGATGGCATCCATCCGACTTCGGAGGGTTCATCCCTATTAGTTTGGAATTTGACCGATAGTCTTAGTCGTGTTAAGTGACCATCTAGGGATGAGCCCCGGGCGCAGAGCAGCAGTTCAAGACGCTCCTCTGTCGCTGAACTCTCGCCCGTTCTGTTACATGTGAAGTGTTCAGATTCAAGACAGATAGAGACTGTGTGTGTCCCTCGTGTCCCTCGTGTCCCTCGTACAAATAATGCCAAAAAGTCACATCTCAGAAAAAATATTTCAGGCGTCAGACCAAATAACTTAAGGAAAATAACAATCACAAATGACACAAATACACAAATGAATAAACACGTAAAATGTGGACTGCTAAACATTAGAGCAATTTCCTCCAAATCGCTCTTAGTTAATGAATTAATTAGTGACTATAACATAGATCTTCTAGCTCTAACTGAAACGTGGCTTCAACAAGACGACTACGTCAGACTAAATGAGTCCACCCCACCCAGCCATGTTAACTTTCAGACTGCCAGGAGCACAGGCCGAGGTGGTGGTGTGGCAGTGATCTCCCACTCAAGCGACTCATGAGCCCTAAAACTAACAATGCATTTCACTCATTTGAAAGCCTCATGTGTCAATCACATGTCCAAATATGAAAAACCAAAAAGGAGTTTTGTTCATAGTTTTCTCCCGACCTCCTGGTCTGAGTTTTTAACAGAGTTTTCTGACTTTATATCAAACTTAGTGTTAGCCTGGGATAAAGTAGTTATAGCTGGAGTCTTTAATATACACGTGAACATGAGTGATGACGCTCTCAGTAATGCCTTCAGCGCCTTGTTAGACAGCATTGGTTTCACTCAGAATGTAAATAAACCGACTCACACTCACAAGAACACTCTGGATCTTGTCCTAACGTATGGAACAGAGATTAGTGACCTCATTGTCCTCCCTCAAAACCCTATATTGTCAGATCATTTCCTAATTACCTTTCAGTTTATTCTTAAAGATCATCCAGTCCCACAAAATAAAGTTATAATGAAAAGGACAATATCTGAAAAATCTATCTCAAAATTCAAAGAAATAATAGAGCCAATATTCAGTGACATGTCATGTGATCCTGCTGAGAACAGTTTTAGTCCCAGTTTAAGTGATCAATGTGTCGACTTGACCATGAATTCTCTGAAGTCTGCTCTTGACGTTGTCGCGCCGTTAAAACAGAAGGTCATTAGGCCAAAGCGCGCCTCCCCATGGTACAACCAAGAACTGCGTTCACATAAACAAAGAGTTAGAAAGTTAGAGGGATTATTTCGTCGCTCTCACACCGAAGAATCCCTAAAAGCATGGAAAAGTTGCCTGCTGTCCTATAAGCAGGCTCTGCGTAAGGCCCAAACCAGATATTATTCAAATCTAATAGAAGTCAACAAAAGTAACACTAAATTCCTTTTCAGCACTGTAGCTAGGCTAACAAACTGTCACAGTGCAGTAGAGCCCTCAATCCCAGCTACACTTAGCTCTGATGATTTCCTCCTATTTTTTAATAATAAAATAAAAACAATCAGAGATAAATTAGATGAAATTACCCCCGCTATTAGCCCTGAACTAGCCCAAGCTGTAAATCTAACGTCCCATATAAATCCACCTGTAAACCTAGAAAGGTTCACAGCTGTTGATCAAGCAGAGATAACTTCAGCCATTATGTCCTCTAAAAGCTCAACTTGTGTCCTAGACCCCATTCCAAGCAGACTCCTCAAAGACATTCTTCCCCTAATTATAGACCCTATTCTTAATATAATAAATACTTCACTCCAAAGTGGCTATGTTCCACAGTCCTTCAAACATGCAGTCATTAAACCTCTTCTGAAAAAGCCTAATCTAGATCCCGACCTATTGGTAAACTACAGACCTATTTCAAATCTTCCCTTCGTCTCTAAAATCCTTGAAAAAGTTGTAGTAAAACAGCTTTGTCGCCACCTGCAGGACAATAACTTATTTGAAGTTTTCCAGTCAGGGTTCAGAGCCCACCACAGCACTGAAACTGCACTAGTTAAAGTCACAAATGATTTGTTATTAGCCGCTGACGATGGACTGGTCTCAATCCTGGTTCTGTTGGACCTCAGCGCAGCGTTTGACACCATCGACCACAACATTCTACTGCAGAGGTTAGAATGTGATGTAGGTGTTGGAGGAACAGCCCTCAGCTGGTTTAAATCCTATCTATCTGATAGGTTCCAATTTGTTAATGTAAACCAGAGCTCCTCACCAAGCTCTAAAGTAATTTACGGTGTGCCACAGGGTTCGGTACTCGGTCCAATTCTGTTTACTCTTTATATGCTGCCATTAGGCAACATTATCAGAAAGCATGACATTAACTTCCACTGCTCTGCAGACGACACTCAGCTGTATTTATCAATGAAACCTGATCAGAGCGATCAAGTAGACAGACTTAGTACTTGTGTGAAGGAGATAAAAACCTGGATGACACTAAACTACCTGCTTCTTAACCCTGAAAAAACTGAGGTCATTGTGCTTGGCCCTAAACATCTACGAGACGCTCTATCTGAGCAGATAGTCACACTGGACAATGTCAGTGTAGCCTCCAGTTCTACTGTAAGAAACCTTGGAGTCTTATTTGACCAGGAGCTCTCATTTAAAGCTCATATAAATCAAGCTTGTAAAACAGCCTATTTCCATTTGCGCAACAAGAGCCAAAATCAGAAGAATCCTGCCTAAAAGTGATGCCGAAAAACTTATCCATGCATTTGTAACGACTAGATTAGACTACTGTAACTCCCTGCTTGCAGCGTGTCCTAAAAGCTCCATAAAAAGCTTTCAACTGGTTCAAAATGCAGCAGCAAGATTACTAACAGGAACAAAAAGAAGAGAGCACATTACGCCAGTGCTGAAGTCTCTTCACTGGCTCCCCGTCGAGTCTAGAATCAAATTCAAAATTCTACTCTTGACCTACAAAGCCATAAATGACATGGCCCCATCCTACCTCAAAGATGCTATAGAACCATATCATCCAAACAGAGCTCTTCGCTCTCAGAATGCCGGCCTTCTGGTGGTGCCAAGAGTCTCTAAAAGTACTGTAGGAGGTAGAGCGTTTAGCTCCCAAGCTCCTGTGTTATGGAATCAGCTCCCGACCCATGTTAAATATGCTGACACAGTCTCTTCATTTAAGTCCAGGCTTAAAACGTTCCTCTTCGAAATCGCTTATGGTCAGAGTAGTTAGGAACAGAAAGATAAACCCACAGCTTCAGCTACGCTGCCCTAGGAGTAACTATGCTGGGGGAAGTATGACAGCTTGAGCACTATCCTCTTCTTCTGACTTATTCTATCAAACAATATTTATTTTTTGATTCCACTTGCAAACTGTTCACCGACTTCTTTTCTTTCTATCACTCCTGAGGACCTGTGGACCCAGATGCCCCTCCCCTGGTGAAGTGGTCCCTGCCCTGTGTGGACGGTCCCTCATCTGCCTGAAGAGTGGCTCCAGTTCGCCTCAGACGGTCCCTCTTCTGCCTGAAGAGTGGGTCCAGCTCGACTCAGACGGTCCCTCTTCTGCCTGAAGAGTGGGTCCAGCTCGCCTCAGTCGGTCCCTCATCTGCCTGAAGAGTGGGTCCAGCTCGCCTCCGACGGTCCCTCATCTGCCTGAAGAGTGGCTCCAGTTCGCCTCAGACGGTCCCTCTTCTGCCTGAAGAGTGGGTCCAGCTCCAGTCTCCTCGTGTCCGTCTGTCCGTCTGTGAGAGTCGGATCTCTCCTTCACTGGAACTCCTCCAGGTTTCTACGCTTTTTTCCCAAAGAGGTTTTTTTGTAGTTTTTCCTGGCCGAGAAGGAGAGTCTAAGGACAGAGGACCCTGGGACATCGTCCCTCGCCACCACAGACATTGTCTGACTTCATCGCCACCACAGACATTGTTGATTCATTTCTCCCTGTGGCCCTCAGAGGCAACTGTTGTTGTGATTTTGGGCCTTACAAAAATAAATTGATTTGATTTGATTTGACTAAACCTGGACTAAACCAGGACTAATCCAGGTCCAAACCAGGACTAAACCAGGACTAAACCAGGACTAAACCAGGTCTAAACCAGGTCTAAAGCAGGTCTAAACCAGGTCTAAACCAGGACTAAACCAGGACTAAACCAGTACTAATCCAGGTCCAAACCAGGACTAAACCAGGACTAAACCAGGACTAAACCAGGTCTAAACCAGGTCTAAAGCAGGTCTAAACCAGGTCTAAACCAGGACTAAACCAGGACTAAACCAGTACTAAACCAGGTCCAAACCAGGACTAAACCAGGACTAAACCAGGTCTAAACCAGGACTAAACTAGGTCTAAACCACGACTAAACCTGGACTAAACCAGGTCTAAACCAGGTCCAAACCAGGTCCAAACCAGGTCTAAACCAGGACTAAACCAGGTCTAAACCAGGACTAAACCAGGACCAAACCAGGTCTAAACCAGGACTAAACCAGGTCTAAACCAGGACTAAACCAGGACTAAACCAGGACTAATCCAGGTCCAAACCAGGACTAAACCTGGACTAAACCAGGACTAAACCAGGACTAAACCAGGTCTAAACCAGGTCCAAACCAGGTCCAAACCAGGACTAAACCAGGACTAAACCATGTCTAAACCAGTTCCAAACCAGGACTAAACCAGGTCTAAACCAGGTCCAAACCAGGTCTAAACAAGGTCTAAACCAGGACTAAACCAGGTCCAAACTAGGTCCAAACCAGGTCCAAACCAGGACTCAACCTGGACTAAACCAGGTCTAAACCAGCCCCAAACCAGGACTAAACCAGGTCCAAACCAAGTCCAAACCAGGTCTAAACAAGGTCTAAAGAAGGTCTAAAGCAGGTCTAAACCAGGTCTAAACCTGGACTAAACCAGGTCTAAACCAGGTCCAAACCAGGACTAAACCAGGTCCAAACCAAGTCCACACCAGGGCTAAGCAAGGTCTAAACCAGGTCTAAAGCAGGTCTAAACCAGGTCTAAACCAGGTCTAAACCAGGTCTAAAGCAGGACTAAACCAGGACTAAACCGGGTCCAAACCAGGACTAAACCAGGACTAAACCAGGTCTAAACCAGGTCTAAAGCAGGACTAAACCAGGACTAAACCAGGTCTAAACCAGGTCTAAACCAGGACTAAACCAGGTCTAAACCAGGACTAAACCAGGACTAAACCAGGGCTAAACCAGGACTAAACCAGGTCTAAACCAGGTCCAAACCAGGTCCAAACCAGGACTAAACCAGGACTAAACCAGGACTAAACCAGGTCCAAACCAGGTCTAAACAAGGTCTAAACCAGGACTAAACCAGGTCCAAACTAGGTTTAAAGCAGGTCTAAACCAGGACTAAACCAGGACTAAACCAGGTCTAAACCAGGACTAAACCAGGTCTAAACCAGGTCCAAACCAGGTCTAAACCAGGTCTAAACCAGGTCAAAACCAGGACTAAACCAGGTCTAAACCAGGTCCAAACCAGGTCTAAACCAGGTCTAAACCAGGTCTAAAGCAGGTCTAAACCAGGTCTAAACCAGGACTAAACCAGGACTAAACCAGGTCTAAACCAGGACTAAACCATGACTAAACCAGGACTAAACCAGGACTAAACCAGGTCTAAACCAGGACTAAACCAGGACCAAACCAGGTCTAAACCAGGACTAAACCAGGTCTAAACCAGGACTAAACCAGGACTAAACCAGGACTAATCCAGGTCCAAACCAGGACTAAACCAGGACTAAACCAGGACTAAACCAGGACTAAACCAGGACTAAACCATGTCTAAACCAGTTCCAAACCAGGACTAAACCAGGTCTAAACCAGGTCCAAACCAGGTCTAAACAAGGTCTAAACCAGGACTAAACCAGGTCCAAACTAGGTCCAAACCAGGTCCAAACCAGGACTCAACCAGGACTAAACCAGGTCCAAACCAAGTCCAAACCAGGTCTAAACCAGGACTAAACCTGGACTAAACCAGGACTAAACCAGGTCCAAACCAGGACTAAACCAGGACTAAACCAGGACTAAACCAGGTCTAAAGCAGGTCTAAACCAGGTCTAAACCAGGTCTAAACCAGGACTAAACCAGGACTAAACCAGTACTAAACCAGGTCCAAACCAGGACTAAACCAGGACTAAACCAGGACTAAACCAAGTCTAAACCAGGACTAAACCAGGTCTAAACCAGGACTAAACTAGGTCTAAACCACGACTAAACCTGGACTAAACCAGGTCTAAAGCAGGTCTAAACCAGGTCTAAACCAGGACTAAACCAGGTCTAAACCAGGACTAAACCAGGACTAAACCAGGGCTAAACCAGGACTAAACCAGGTCTAAACCAGGTCCAAACCAGGTCCAAACCAGGACTAAACCAGGACTAAACCATGTCCAAACCAGGTCCAAACCAGGACTAAACCAGGACTAAACCATGTCCAAACCAGGTCCAAACCAGGACTAAACCAGGTCTAAACCAGGTCCAAACCAGGTCTTAAACAAGGTCTAAACCAGGACTAAACCAGGTCCTAACTAGGTTTAAAGCAGGTCTAAACCAGGACTAAACCAGGTCTAAACCAGGACTCGGTGAGATTTCTGTTATTCACACAGTGTCAGTTTTGAGCGCGTTCAATTGGAGGCGTTGGACTTTAATGAAGACGCTCAGACCAATTACACTCTTTACACACACACACACACACACACACACACACACAAACACACACACACAAACACACACACACACAAACACACACACACACACACAAACACACACACACACACACACATAGCTGTGTGAGTGCGTGCGTGCGTGTGTGCTGTAGAGGGTAAGAGTGTTTAATTGGTCCATCGTCAGTGTGAACTCAGTGTGAATATCTTGATAAAGGTGGTTGGACCTAAAGTCTTCATCTGTTTAATCCAAGACTTTCAAATATAAAGCTTTAGAATCACGACTTATACATTTCAAGGGGAATAATATCTAAATTATATCAATACATTTCTAATCTGGACAAATACTCAATATATTAAAAACAAATAGGAAAAAGAAGGTCATCTTTTGTTTTGACAGATGAAGAGTGGGAACCTCCCAGAGGAGGAGCTCACAGTCATGTCCTTTTTTGGTCAGATGCACCAAAGGTCAAAGGTCTCATTCTTCACAGGGAAATGCAACTGTTGTAGAAACAGCGCCACCAGGAGGTGAACCACTGTCACATGACCTGGGATTGTCCTGTCAATCAAATATGTGAGTGAAGTTCACCACGCTCTGATACAGCATTTACCCCTGAACTATACTACTATGAACTCCTGCCATGGACACAATACATGGATACTTTAGAATGTACTTTAGAACGCACTGCCTCTGATCCATCAGGAAGTCAGTGCTCCCCCTGCGGGTGGAGTCAGGGCTCCCCCTGCAGGTGGAGTCAGGGCTCCCGTCTGGTCCAGCAGCTTTTCCAGGGTTGGATTTCTGAAATAGTCTGTTTACTTCCTGTGTACCTCTTGTTCCTGAACTGTGAGAGGGGGGGCGAGGTGGGGGGGGACCGGGGTCGGGTTGGCAGAGGTGGCCACAGTGGGGGAGGGGCTGTCAAATCTGCAGTAGAAAGAATTTAGTTGTTGCGCCAGTTTTATATCGTCCACAGCAGGGGGGACGCGGGGCTTGTAGTTGGTTAGAAGGCGGAACCCACTCCACACAGAGGCTGGGCCACTCCACACAGAGGCTGGGCCACTCCACACAGAGGCGGGGCCACTCCACACAGAGGCGGGGCCACTCCACGCAGAGGCGGGGCCACACCACACAGAGGCGGGGCCACTCCACACAGAGGCGGGGCCACTCCACACAGAGGCGGGGCCACTCCACACAGAGGCGGGGCCACACCACACAGAGGCGGGGCCACTCCACACAGAGGCGGGGCCACACCACACAGAGGCGGGGCCACTCCACACAGAGTTGTTGTTGTAGAACTGCTGCTTCAGACGTGTTGTCTTGGGCTTTAGCTCTCGACACCTCCTGCTGAACCTGTACAATTTCTCCCGTCAATGCTCCTGTCTCTGCCTCTGCTCCTGTCACTGCTCCTGCCTGCCCCTGTCTCTGATCCTGTCTCTGCTTCTGTCTTTGCTCCTGTCTCTGCTCCTGTCTCTGCTCCTATCTCTGCTCCTGTCTCTGCTCCTGTCTCTGCTCCTGTCTCTGCTCCTGCCTGCTCCTGTCTCTGCTCCTGTCTCTGTTCCTGCCTGCTCCTGTCTCTGCTCCTGTCTCTGCTCCTGCCTGCTCCTGTCTCTGCTCTTGTCTCTGCTCTTGTCTCTGCTTCTGCCTGCTCCTGTCTCTTCTCCTGCCTGCTCCTGCCTGCTCCTGCCTGCTCCTGGCTGAACCGCTCTCTTTGATCACACTCACATTTCTTTCTCGTCTCTCGTTCTTTTCTTTGACACTCATGTCGTCACCTGTCAGTCGCCTGACAGCTCATTCTTCACCTGTCACCTCACCTGTCACTCAAATTTACATCTCATTCTCACAGTTTGGTTCAATATTTCAGGATTCTACAGTTTCTGACGGATCCGTGACCCGAACATCACGACTTGATGAAGAATAAACCAGGTCAAACTGACCATTATCTGTGTTATTACTGTTTGTGAAACACATTTGAACCTAATAAAGGTCTAAATGTGACAGACTCTGCCAGGACGGTCAGGGTCAGAGGGCGGTCAGGGTCAGAGGTCGGTCAGAGGTCGGTCAGAGGGCAGTCAGGGTCAGAGGGCAGTCAGAGGGCAGTCAGAGGGCAGTCAGGGTCAGAGGGCGGTCAGAGGATAGTCAGGGTCAGAGGGCGGTCAAAGGGCGGCGGCGGCGGCGGCAGCAGAAGTCTTTATATCGACACGAGCTGGTCTAGAACAGAAAGGTCTTTCAAGTCAAAATACTTTTCAATCCTGAGGCCGATTCTCAAAAATACGTTTTTGTGTCTGTGAGCGACAAAAACCCAACCAGAGAAAAAAGAGATGAAAGCTTTAAACCATGTGAACTATGACCTTCCTGTTGTGGACCTTTAAACCCTTCAGGACCTTTAAACCCTTCAGGGTCTTTAAACCCTTCAGGACCTTTAAACCCTTCAGGACCTTTAAACCCTTCAGGATCTTTAAACCCTTCAGGACCTTTAAACCCTTCAGGACATTAAAACCCTTCAGGATCTTTAACCCCTTCAGGACCTTTAACCCCTTCAGGACATTAAAACCCTTCAGGACCTTTAAACCCTTCAGGACCATTAAACCCTTCAGGACCATTAAACCCTTCAGGACCTTTAAACCCTTCAGGATCTTTAAACCCTTCAGGACCTTTAAACCCTTCAGGATCTTTAAACCCTTCAGGCCCTTTAAACCCTTCAGGACCTTTAAACCTTTCAGGATCTTAAAACCCTTCAGGACCTTTAAACCCTTCAGGATCTTTAAACCCTTCAGGATATTTAAACCCTTCAGGACCTTTAAACCCTTCAGGACCTTTAAACCCTTCAGGACATTCAAACCCCTGAGGATCTTTAAACCCTTCAGGACCTTTAAACCCTTCAGGACATTTAAACCATTCAGGACCTTTAAACCCTTCAGGACATTTAAACCATTCAGGACCTTTAAACCCTTCAGGACCTTTAAACCCTTCAGGATCTTTAAACCCTTCAGGACCTTTAAACCCTTCAGGATTTTTAAACCCTTCAGGACCTTTAAACCCTTCAGGACATTTAAACCCTTCAGGACCTTTAAACCCTTCAGGACCTTTAAACCCTTCAGGATCTTTAAACCCTTCAGGACCTTTAAACCCTTCAGGATCTTTAAACCCTTCAGGCCCTTTAAACCCTTCAGGACCTTTAAACCCTTCAGGATCTTAAAACCCTTCAGGACCTTTAAACCCTTCAGGACCTTTAAACCCTTCAGGATCTTTAAACCCTTCAGGACCTTTAAACCTTTCACGAACTTTAAACCCTTCAGGACCTTTAAACCCTTCAGGACCTTTAAGCCGTTCAGGATCTTTAGACCCATCAGGACATTTAAACCCTTCAGGATCTTTGAACCCTTCAAGATCGTTAAACCCTTCAGGACCTTTAAACCCTTCAGGACCTTTAAACCCTTCAGGACCTTTAAACCTTTCAGGATCTTTAAACCCATCAGGACATTTAAACCCTTCAGGACCTTTAAACCCTTCATGATCTTTAAACCCTTCAGGACCTTTAAACCCTTCAGGATCTTTAAACCCTTCAGGACCTTTAAACCTTTCACGAACTTTAAACCCTTCAGGACCTTTAAACCCTTCAGGACCTTTAAACCCTTCAGGACCTTTAAACCCTTCAGGACCTTTAAACCCTTCAGGATCTTTAAACCCTTCAGGACCTTTAAACCCTTCAGGATCTTTAAACCCTTCAGGACCTTTAAACCCTTCAGGACCTTTAAGCCCTTCAGGACCTTTAAACCCTTCAGGATCTTTAAACCCTTCAGGACCTTTAAACCCTTCAGGATCTTTGAACCCTTCAGGACTTTTAAACCCTTTAGGATCTTTAAACCCTTCAGGACCTTTAAACCCTTCAGGACCTTTAAACCCTTCAGGACCTTTAAACCCTTCAGGACATTTAAACCCTTCAGGACCTTTAAACCCTTCATGACCTTTAAACCCTTCAGGATCTTTAAACCCTTCAGGATCTTTAAACCCTTTCAGGACCTTCAAACCTTTTCACGACCTTTAAAGCCTTCAGGACCTTTAAACCCTTAAGGACCTTTAAACCCTTCAGGATATTTAAACCGTTCAGGACCTTTAAACCCTTCAGGACCTTAAAACCCTTCAGGATCTTTAAAACCTTCAAACCTTTTCACGACCTTTAAAGCCTTCAGGACCTTTAAACCCTTAAGGACCTTTAAACCCTTCAGGATATTTAAACCGTTCAGGACCTTTAAACCCTTCAGGACCTTAAAACCCTTCAGGATCTTTAAAACCTTCAGGACCTTTAAACCCTTCAGGATATTTAAACCCTTCAGGACCTTTAAACCCTTCAGGACCTTTAAACCCTTCAGGAACTTTAAACCCTTCAGGACCTTTAAACCCTTCAGGACCTTTAAACCCTTCAGGATCTTTAAATCCTTCAGGATATTTAAACCCTTCAGGACATTTAAACCCTTCAGGATCTTTAAACCCTTCAGGACATTTAAACCCTTCAGGACATTTAAACCCTTCAGGGTCTTTAAACCCTTCAGGACCTTAAAACCCTTCAGGATCTTTAAAACCTTCAGGACCTTTAAACCCTTCAGGATATTTAAACCCTTCAGGACCTTTAAACCCTTCAGGAACTTTAAACCCTTCAGGAACTTTAAACCCTTCAGGACCTTTAAACCCTTCAGGATATTTAAACCCTTCAGGACCTTTAAACCCTTCAGGAACTTTAAACCCTTCAGGAACTTTAAACCCTTCAGGACCTTTAAACCCTTCAGGACCTTTAAACCCTTCAGGATCTTTAAATCCTTCAGGATATTTAAACCCTTCAGGACATTTAAACCCTTCAGGATCTTTAAACCCTTCAGGACATTTAAACCCTTCAGGACATTTAAACCCTTCAGGGTCTTTAAACCCTTCAGGACCTTCAAACCCTTCAGGGTCTTTAAACCCTTCAAGACCTTTAAACCCTTCATGACCTTTAAACCCTTCAGGATTCTGTCCTTTGGTAGAGCCATGTTTGAACCCTTTAGGAAGAAAATATCGTTCCATCAAATGTAAAAGCTTCTTCCCACAATCCATCACTTAGTGTGTGTGAGGGGCGTGGCTAAAGCTAGTGCGTGTGAGGGGCGTGGCTAAAGCTAGTGCGTGTGAGGGGCGTGGCTAAAGCTAGTGTGTGTGAGGGGCGTGGCTAAAGCTAGTGCGTGTGAGGGGCGTGGCTAAAGCTAGTGTGTGTGAGGGGCGTGGCTAAAGCTAGTGCGTGTGAGGGGCGTGGCTAAAGCTAGTGCGTGTGAGGGGCGTGGCTAAAGCTAGTGCGTGTGAGGGGCGTGGCTAAAGCTAGTGTGTGTGAGGGGCGTGGCTAAAGCTTGTGCGTGTGAGGGGCGTGGCTAAAGCTAGTGCGTGTGAGGGGCGTGGCTAAAGCTAGTGCGTGTGAGGGGCGTGGCTAAAGCTAGTGCGTGTGAGGGGCGTGGCGTTTGAACCTCTCTTTATGTCATGCTAATGCTAATGCTAATGTCAGACGCTTTTTGACCTGGAAATATCAGATTGTGGCTCTTGACAAAGCGAGTGCCGTGTTTCTTTTATCTATTTATTTCTTCCTTCCATCTCTTCCGCCTTCTCTTGTCTCCTCGTTCCCTTGTCTCCTTGTTCCTTCTCTCCTAACTTCTTCCTCCTTTCTCTCCTCCTCTCACTTCTTCCTTGTCTCCTCGTTCCCTTGTCTCCTTGTTCCTTCTCTCCTTACTTCCTCCTCCTTTCTCTCCTAATCTCACTTCTTCCTTGTCTCCTCGTTCCCTTGTCTCCTTGTTCCTTCTCTCCTTACTTCCTCCTCCTTTCTCTCCTAATCTCACTTCTTCCTTGTCTCCTCGTTCCCTTGTCTCCTTGTTCCTTCTCTCCTTACTTCCTCCTCCTTTCTCTCCTAATCTCACTTCTTCCTTGTCTCCTCGTTCCCTTGTCTCCTTGTTCCTTCTCTCCTTACTTCCTCCTCCTTTCTCTCCTCCTCTCACTTCTTCTCTTGTCTCCTCGTTCCCTTGTCTCCTTGTTCCTTCTCTCCTTACTTCCTCCTCCTTTCTCTCCTAATCTCACTTCTTCCTTGTCTCCTCGTTCCCTTGTCTCCTTGTTCCTTCTCTCCTTACTTCCTCCTCCTTTCTCTCCTCCTCTCACTTCTTCTTTGTCTCCTCGTTCCCTTGTCTCCTTGTTCCTTCTCTCCTTACTTCCTCCTCCTTTCTCTCCTCCTCTCACTTCTTCCTTGTCTCCTCGTTCCCTTGTCTCCTTGTTCCTTCTCTCCTTACTTCCTCCTCCTTTCTCTCCTCCTCTCACTTCTTCCTTGTCTCCTCGTTCCCTTGTCTCCTTGTTCCTTCTCTCCTTACTTCCTCCTCCTTTCTCTCCTCCTCTCACTTCTTCCTTGTCTCCTCGTTCCCTTGTCTCCTTGTTCCTTCTCTCCTTACTTCCTCCTCCTTTCTCTCCTCCTCTCACTTCTTCCTTGTCTCCTCGTTCCCTTGTCTCCTTGTTCCTTCTCTCCTAACTTCTTCCTCCTTTCTCTCCTCCTCTCACTTCTTCATTGTCTCCTCGTTCCCTTGTCTCCTTGTTCCTTCTCTCCTAACTTCCTCCTCCTTTCTCTCCTCCTCTCACTTCTTCCTTGTCTCCTCGTTCCCTTGTCTCCTTGTTCCTTCTCTCCTTACTTCCTCCTCCTTTCTCTCCTCCTTTCACTTCTTCCTTGTCTCCTCGTTCCCTTGTCTCCTTGTTCCTTCTCTCCTTACTTCCTCCTCCTTTCTCTCCTCCTCTCACTTCTTCCTTGTCTCCTCGTTCCCTTGTCTCCTTGTTCCTTCTCTCCTAACTTCTTCCTCCTTTCTCTCCTCCTCTCACTTCTTCATTGTCTCCTCGTTCCCTTGTCTCCTTGTTCCTTCTCTCCTAACTTCCTCCTCCTTTCTCTCCTCCTCTCACTTCTTCCTTGTCTCCTCGTTCCCTTGTCTCCTTGTTCCTTCTCTCCTTACTTCCTCCTCCTTTCTCTCCTCCCCTCACTTCTTCCTTGTCTCCTCGTTCCCTTGTCTCCTTGTTCCTTCTCTCCTTACTTCCTCCTCCTTTCTCTCCTCCTCTCACTTCTTCCTTGTCTCCTCGTTCCCTTGTCTCCTTGTTCCTTCTCTCCTTACTTCCTCCTCCTTTCTCTCCTCCTTTCACTTCTTCCTTGTCTCCTCGTTCCCTTGTCTCCTTGTTCCTTCTCTCCTTACTTCCTCCTCCTTTCTCTCCTCCTCTCACTTCTTCCTTGTCTCCTCGTTCCCTTGTCTCCTTGTTCCTTCTCTCCTAACTTCTTCCTCCTTTCTCTCCTCCTCTCACTTCTTCCTTGTCTCCTCGTTCCCTTGTCTCCTTGTTCCTTCTTTCCTAACTTCCTCCTCCTTTCTCTCCTCCTCTCACTTCTTCCTTGTCTCCTCGTTCCCTTGTCTCCTTGTTCCTTCTCTCCTAACTTCCTCCTCCTTTCTCTCCTCCTCTCACTTCTTCCTTGTCTCCTCGTTCCCTTGTCTCCTTGTTCCTTCTCTCCTAACTTCCTCCTCCTTTCTCTCCTCCTCTCACTTCTTCCTTGTCTCCTCGTTCCCTTGTCTCCTTGTTCCTTCTCTCCTAACTTCCTCCTCCTTTCTCTCCTCCTCTCACTTCTTCCTTGTCTCCTCGTTCCCTTGTCTCCTTGTTCCTTCTCTCCTAACTTCTTCCTCCTTTCTCTCCTCCTCTCATTTCTTCCTTGTCTCCTCGTTCCCTTGAGGCCTGGTGTGATATTTCCTGTGATTTTTCTCATATTTCGCGTTGATAATGAAACTCTGCCTTTTTCATCTGATATGAATTTTATTTCAAACCTCAGAGGGTTCGAACTCCGAGAATAATCAAACTAAAGTCTCCTCCAGACGCTTCTCACTGCAGCACTTTACCTGCTCTGTTTTCATCTGCAGAGAAAGACCAGGTCCAGTCCTGCAGGTCCAGTCCTGCAGGTGCAGCAGGTCCAGTCCTGCAGGTGCAGCAGGTCCAGTCCTGCAGGTCCAGTCCTGCAGGTCCAGTCCTGCAGGTGCAGCAGGTCCAGTCCTGCAGGTGCAGCAGGTCCAGTCCTGCAGGGGCAGCAGGTCCAGTCCTGCAGGTCCAGTCCTGCAGGTCCAGTCCTGTAGGTCCAGTCCTGCAGGTGCAGCAGGTCCAGTCCTGCAGGTCCAGTCCTGCAGGTCCAGTCCTGCCGGTGCAGCAGGTCCAGTCCTGCAGGTCCAGTCCTGCAGGTCCAGTCCTGCAAGTCCAGTCCTGCAGGTCCAGTCCTGCAGGTCCAGTCCTGCAGGTCCAGTCCTGTAGGTATTACAGGACTGGACCTGCATTAACTTCCACTGCTATGCAGACGACACTCAGCTGTATTTATCAATGAAACCTGATCAGAGCGATCAAGTAGACAGACTTAGTACTTGTGTGAAGGAGATAAAAACCTGGATGACATTAAACTACCTGCTTCTTAACCCTGAAAAAACCGAGGTCATTGTGCTGGTCCTAAGCATCTACGAGACGCTCTATCTGAGCAGATAGTCACACTGGACAATGTCAGTGTAGCCTCCAGTTCTACTGTAAGAAACCTTGGAGTCTTATTTGACCAGGAGCTCTCATTTAAAGCTCATATAAATCACGCTTGTAAAACAGCCTATTTCCATTTGCGCAACAAGAGCCAAAATCAGAAGAATCCTGCCTAAAAGTGATGCCGAAAAACTTATCCATGCATTTGTAACGACTAGATTAGACTGTAACTCCTGCTCGCAGCGTGTCCTAAAAGCTCCATAAAAAGCTTTCAACTGGTTCAAAATGCAGCAGCAAGATTACTAACAGGAACAAAAAGAAGAGAGCACATTACGCCAGTGCTGGAGTCTCTTCACTGGCTCCCCGTCGAGTCTAGAATCAAATTCAAAATTCTACTCTTGATCTACAAAGCCATAAATGACATGGCCCCATCCTACCTCAAAGATGCTATAGAACCATATCATCCAAACAGAGCTCTTCGCTCTCAGAATGCTGGCCTTCTGGTGGTGCCAAGAGTCTCTAAAAGTACTGTAGGAGGTAGAGCGTTTAGCTACCAAGCTCCTGTGTTATGGAATCAGCTCCCGACCCATGTTAAATATGCTGACACAGTCTCTTCATTTAAGTCCAGGCTTAAAACGTTCCTCTTCGAAATCGCTTATGGTCAGAGTAGTTAGGAACATAAAGATAAACCCACAGCTTCAGCTACGCTGCCCTAGGAGTAACTATGCTGGGGGAAGTATGACAGCTTGAGCACTATCCTCTTCTTCTTCTGACTACTTATGCTATCAAACAATATTTATTTTTTGATTCCACTTGCAAACTGTTCACCGCCTTCTTTTCTTTCTCTCACTCCTGAGGACCTGTGGACCCAGATGCCCCTCCCCTGGTGAAGTGGTCCCTGCCCTGTGTGGATGGTCCCTCATCTGCCTGAAGAGTGGCTCCAGCTCGCTTCCGACGGTCCCTCATCTGCCTGAAGAGTGGGTCCAGCTCGACTCAGACGGTCCCTCATCTGCCTGAAGAGTGGGTCCAGCTCGCCTCCGACGGTCCCTCATCTGCCTGAAGAGTGGGTCCAGCTCGACTCAGACGGTCCCTCTTCTGCCTGAAGAGTGGGTCCAGCTCCAGTCTCCTCGTGTCCGTCTGTCCGTCTGTGAGAGTCGGATCTCTCCTTCACTGGAACTCCTCCAGGTTTCTACGCTTTTTTCCCAAAGAGGTTTTTTTGTAGTTTTTCCTGGCCGAGAAGGAGAGTCTAAGGACAGAGGACCCTGGGACATCGTCCCTCGCCACCACAGACATTGTCTGACTTCATCGCCACCACAGACATTGTCTGACTTCATCGCCACCACAGACATTGTTGATTCATTTCTCCCTGTGGCCCTCAGAGGCAACTGTTGTTGTGATTTTGGGCCTTACAAAAATAAATTGATTTGATTTGATTTGTAGGTCCAGTCCTGCAGGTGCAGCAGGTCCAGTCCTGCAGGTCCAGTCCTGCAGGTGCAGCAGGTCCAGTCCTGCAGGTCCAGTTCTCTCAGATCCTTTGTCTGTTTCTGTGAGAAACGTCAGCTCCCTGGTTCTGCTCCTGCTTCTGGTTCTGGTTCTGCTCCTGGTTCTGGTTCTGGTCCTGCTCCTGGTTCTGGTTCTGGTTCTGGTTCTGGTTCTAGTTCTGGTCCTGCTCCTGGTTCTGCTCCTGGTTCTGGTTCTGCTCCTAGTTCTGGTTCTAGTTCTGGTTCTGCTCCTGGTTCTGGTTCTGCTCCTCAGAGTAACTGAGAACACTTTTTTCCTCTTTGACATTTCAGAAATATCACGTCTAAAATAAAATGAACTGATCTTGCGATTGAAAACTTTTAATAAAACTGCACCAAAGCTCTGAGAAGAACTGTGAGGGTAAAAGAACTGTAAAGGTTAAACTGTGAGGGTTAGACTGCGAGGGTTTCCTGCGTCTCCTGCGTCTGCTGCGTCTGCTGCGTCTCCTGCGTCTGCTGCGTCTGCTGCGTCTCCTGCGTCTGCTGCGTCTGCTGCGTCTGCTGCGTCTGACCAAACATGAGAAAGATGAAATGTACCTTTAATAGTATTTTTAATGCTGAATCGATCACTTTGATGCCTGAACGCGTCACGTTTGTGGAGCCGGCGTTTCCTCTGAGGAAACATGAAAACACAAACTGGACTTTCATTAAAGACGTTTGAATGTCAGAGAAATGTGCTTTTGACTCGAGGACGTCCAGGTTTTGTTTTGTTCTTAAATGTATTTCTCGCCTTTTGGCCTGAAAAGTCTTTATATTTGACACAATCACCTGAACCTGAGCCATAAATGTCAGAGGAATATTAAACATCTGCTTTTAATAAAAGTCCATTTCAAATGAGAAAAGTTGGACTCGCACGAGGTTCAAGTCTCACGTTCTGATGTGTAATATATTTTTAAACTTTAATCTTAGAGAAAATACAAAAGCAGAAATATGGTTTAGACTTTCATAACGCTCCAGATGAATCGTCTGTAAAACATCGAGTTTCATCTTTTACATAAATAACATGAAACATCTTCATTTTTAACCTCCAGAAAGTGGCTTCATTTGAGACTCATAAATAATAACGCTTTTCCTGTAAATATTGTAGATTCTGAGGCTCATTTCAGCTCAGATTCACTAAAGAGCAGCGTCTGGACCTACAGCATCTGGACCTACAGCATCTGGACCTACAGCATCTGGACCTACAGCATCTGGACCTACAGCGTCTGGACCTACAGCATCTGGACCTACAGCATCTGGACCTACAGCATCTGGACCTACAGCATCTGGACCTACAGCGTCTGGACCTACAGCATCTGGACCTACAGCGTCTGGACCTAAAGCGTCTGGACCTACAGCGTCTGGACCTACAGCATCTGGACCTACAGCATCTGGACCTACAGCGTCTGGACCTACAGCGTCTGGACCTACAGCGTCTGGACCTACAGGTCAGCAGTAGAGGTCAGCAGTAGAGGTCAGCTGTAGAGGTCAGCAGTAGAGGTCAGCAGTAGAGGTCAGCAGTAGAGGTCAGCAGTAGAGGTCAGCAGTAGAGGTCAGCTGTAGAGGTCAGCAGTAGAGGTCAGCTGTAGAGGTCAGCTGTAGAGGTCAGCAGTAGAGGTCACCAGTAGAGGTCAGCAGTAGAGGTCAGCAGTAGAGGTCAGCTGTAGAGGTCAGCTGTAGAGGTCAGCAGTAGAGGTCAGCAGTAGAGGTCAGCAGTAGAGGTCAGCAGTAGAGGTCAGCTGTAGAGGTCAGCAGTAGAGGTCAGCTGTAGAGGTCAGCAGTAGAGGAGCATCTGGACAATAGCATTAGTTTTTCATTCAGAATGTTTTGTTTCATAAACTATGTGGATCCATTAAAGAAGGATTTCCCTGTTTTCTGTGGATCTTAATATATAAATAAATACTTTTTAACAAATAATAATAATCCATCTTCAGTCCTGAGTCCTTGTCTCCTTGAGTCCTTGTCTCCTTGAGTCCTCACTAAACCTCATTACCTCCTCATTACCTCCTTTACTTCTGTTCTGAGTAAAGTGTAATAAACGAGCGTTTAATGTTCCGCTGACAGACGCAGATTAAAGTCAGAAATATGAAGATGGAATACCTGCAAATGGAACGAAGATGAGTCTCAGGTGGAGCTAATGACACAGAGCCACGGGTCACCTTCAGAGGGCCTCCTGCTGGTGCCAGAGGGCTTCCTGCTGGTGCCAGAGGGCCTCCTGCTGGTGCCAGAGTCAGGACTAAACATGGACCGGCCTCCTGCTGGTGCCAGAGTCAGGACTAAACATGGACCGGCCTCCTGCTGGTGCCAGAGTCAGGACTAAACATGGACCGGCCTCCTGCTGGTGCCAGAGTCAGGACTAAACATGGACCGGCCTCCTGCTGGTGCCAGAGTCAGGACTAAACATGGACCGGCCTCCTGCTGGTGCCAGAGTCAGGACTAAACATGGACCGGCCTCCTGCTGGTGCCAGAGTCAGGACTAAACATGGACCGGCCTCCTGCTGGTGCCAGAGTCAGGACTAAACATGGACCGGCCTCCTGCTGGTGCCAGAGTCAGGACTCCTGCTGGTGCCAGAGCTCTTGTCTCTGGAGGGTCTGGACTGACAGCGTCTAATACAAGTCTGACTAGGTCCACAGCTCTGCCATTTCACAAGGGTCAGGAGTGTGTGTGTGTGTGTGTGTGTGTGTCTGAGTGTGTGTGTGTCTGAGTGTGTGTGTGTGTGTGTGTGTCTGAGTGTGTGTGTGTGTGTGTGTGTGTGTCTGAGTGTGTGTGTGTGTGTGTGTGTGTGTCTGAGTGTGTGTGTGTGTGTGTGTGTGTGTGTGTGTGTCTGAGTGTGTGAGTGTGTGTGTGTGTGTGTCAGGACGAGGCAGAAACAAAACGGTCACACTCGACAGATTAAGCAATTAACTCCAGCTCGACCTCCCACACTTTTATTACGAGTGCTGTTCATATGAGGAAAACCCACGGGATTCAACCCACAACCTCTTGGTGAGAGGGGCAGACAGGACGACCACTCTGCCAACCCACAACCTCCCGCCGTGTCCAGAGGAGGGCGCCGTGTCCAGAGGAGGGCGCCGTGTCCAGAGGGGGGCGCCGTGTCCAGAGGGGGGCGCTGTGAACAAACAATATGATTTACAGAAATAACATTGAGATTTTAATAAAAAAAAATAAAAAAATAAAAAAACATTTCAATGAATTGAACGTCCAGAACGTAAAAGTCGATACAACATCATTGTAAACCAACAGCACAAGCACAAGCTTTCTTTCATTCAGGTCCAAGTTACTATATATATGCATATATATATATATATATATATATATATATATGCATATATATATATATATATATATATATATATATATATATATATATATATATATATATATATATATAGGGTTAGGGCTAAAGTGTGACTGGCAGCTGGTTACCGCGGTTACGGCTGCATTTAAGTGGTTACGACCTTGTTATAGGGGAGGAGTCATTAAACTGGACTCCGCCTTTGGACACTCAGAACTCCTTTCGTTGTTTCCTTTCCTCCTTCCTTGTCTCTTCATCTCATTTCCTTCCTTGTTTCCTTCCTCGTTAGCAGAATCGTTAACTCTCTCGTTAAGAGCTCCTTGTTAAAGTCTTTATGGAGCTTTTAGTGTCGACCTTTGAACAAACTCTCAGCCTCCGCACTCCATGTCTCCTAGCATCTATGTCCTAACTGCTATCTCCTACATCCTAGCTCCTAAGTCCTAGCTGGCCTGTGAAAGAGGCTAAATGACACAAACCATCAACAGTTTTTAATTTTTGAGTTGAATGAATTATTAAATTCAATTTTTTTGTAACGCCAAAAATCACAACAGCATTTGTGACGGTGGAAAAAAGAGGTTCATAGTGACTCAGCGTCCCGTGTCTTTAGACAAATGTCCCAGTTAAAGCTTTTTATGGATCTTTTAGGACCTGCTGTGAGCAGGAGTTACAGGAGAATCGAGACGTTACAAATGCAGGAGACGTTTTTCAGCTTCACTTTTAGGCCGGATTTTTCTGATTTGATCTTTATTACACAGATGAAAGAGTCTGTTTTACAGACTTGATTTATATGAGCTTTAAATGAGAGCTCCTGGTCTAATCAGACGCTGAGGTTTCTTACAGTAGAACTGGAGGCTTCAGTGAGACTATCTGCTCAGATAGAGTGTCTCGTTCATGTTTAGGACCAGCACAATGACCTCCAGCACAATGACCTCCAGCACAATGACCTCCAGCACAATGACCTCCAGCACAATGACCTCCAGCACAATGGCCTCCAGCACAATGACCTCGGTTTGCTCAGGGTTAAGAAGCAGATCATTAAGTGTCCTCCAGGTTTTTATCTCCTTCACACGAGCTCCAAGTCTGTCTCCTTGATCGCTCTGATCAGGTTCATTGATAAATACAGCTGAGTGTCGTCTGCAGAGCAGTGGAAGTTAATGCCATGTGACCTGATCATGTGACCTGATCATGTGACCTAACGGCAGCATGTAAAGAGGAAACAGAACTGGACCAAGTTCTGACCCCTGAGGCACACCGTAAATTACTTTAGAACAAGGGGAGGAGCTCTGGTTTACATGAACAAACTGGTACCAGCTGGGGGCGGGGCCTCTGACACCTACATCACATGAACCCTGCTGTGGTGGGCTCTGAACCCTGACTGGAAAACTTCAAATAAGTTATTGTCCTGTAGGTGGCGACAAAACAGTTTGGGAAGATTTGAAATAGGTCTGTAGTTTACCAATAGGTCAGGATCTAGGTTAGGCTCTTCAAAAGCGGTTTAATGACTGCATGTTTGAATTATGAATTGCAATATTCGTACAAAAAGTGTTTGTTTTCAAAACAATGTTTTCAATTTCAAATCCTGAGAAATAAACGGTGCATTACCTCTAAACGTGCTCTAAATAAACTTAAGTTTCCAGGTTAAGACAATTCTGACACTGTGGTTCAGATTCAAGCAGAACTCTCTCTCTTATTCACTTTTTCAAACATAAATCCCAGTCTTTCTGTACTGCATTCTGATTGGCAGACATCCCAGAGGAGGCCTGTGATTGGCAGATGAACGCTGCACTAATGATGTGTTGCCGTGAAACAAAAGCAGAGAGAACAAACCTGAAATACTGGGTCAAACCCAGGACTGTGTGTTTCTGAGAGAGCTGGAGCTGAGTGTCCTTCAGAGCTGGAGCTGAGTGTCCTTCAGAGCTGGAGCTGAGTGTCCTTCAGAGGACGGGGGAAACACCAAGTGAAGTTTAGAAACTGTCCTGTCAATCAAAATCTGACATTCATTTCAAAAGCCCCTCCCTCTTTGAAACCTCTCATTTAACTCAGATCGCTTCTGTTTACTCGTTTATAATTTTGGCATCATTTAACGAGTCGTTAAAAACCTCTTAACAACAAATAGACTCTGTCTTTGTTCCACTCAAGTCACTTTCAAAGATACTATTTACTATATTGTGTGTAGTAATATTGCAGTACCAGTGTAGTACCAGTGTAGTACCATTGCAGTACCAGTGTAGTACCATTGCAGTACCAGTGTAGTACCATTGCAGTACCAGTGTAGTACCAGTGTAGTACCTGTGTAGTACCATTGCAGTACCAGTGTAGTACCATTGCAGTACCAGTGTAGTACCATTGCAGTACCAGTGTAGTACAATTGCAGTACCAGTGTAGTACCAGTGTAGTACCAGTGTAGTACCATTGCAGTACCAGTGTAGTACCATTGCAGTACCAGTGTAGTACCAGTGTAGTACCAGTGTAGTACCATTGCAGTACCAGTGTAGTAGCATTGCAGTGCCAGTGTAGTACCAGTGTAGTACCATTGCAGTACCAGTGTAGTACCATTGCAGTACCAGTGTAGTACCAGTGTAGTACCAGTGTAGTTCCACTACAGTACCATTGTAGTACCATTGCAGTACCAGTGTAGTACCATTGTAGTACCATTGCAGTAACAGTGTAGTACCATTGCAGTAACAGTGTAGTACCAGTGTAGTACCATTGCAGTACCATTGCAGTACCGTTGCAGTACCAGTGTAGTACCATTGCAGTACCTGTGTAGTACCATTGCAGTACCAGTGTAGTACCATTGCAGTACCATTGCAGTACCAGTGTAGTACCAGTGTAGTACCAGTGTAGTACCATTGCAGTACCATTGCAGTACCAGTGTAGTACCAGTGTAGTACCAGTGTAGTACCATTGCAGTACCATTGCAGTACCAGTGTAGTACCATTGCAGTACCAGTGTAGTACCAGTGTAGTACCATTGCAGTACCAGTGTAGTACCATATCAGTACCAGTGTAGTACCATTGTAGTACCATTGCAGTAACAGTGTAGTACCATTGCAGTAACAGTGTACTACCATTGCAGTACCTGTGTAGTACCATTGCAGTACCAGTGTAGTACCAGTGTAGTACCATTGCAGTACCAGTGTAGTACCATTGCAGTACCAGTGTAGTACCAGTGTAGTACCAGTGTAGTACCAGTGTAGTATCATTGCAGTACCAGTGTAGTACCAGTGTAGTACCATTGCAGTACCAGTGTAGTACCAGTGTAGTGACAGTGTAGTACCAGTGTAGTATCATTGCAGTACCAGTGTAGTACCAGTGTAGTACAAGTGTAGTACCAGTGTAGTGACAGTGTAGTACCAGTGTAGTATCATTGCAGTACCAGTGTAGTACCATTGCAGTACCAGTGTAGTACCAGTGTAGTACCAGTGTAGTTCCACTACAGTACCATTGTAGTACCATTGCAGTACCAGTGTAGTACCATTGTAGTACCATTGCAGTAACAGTGTAGTACCATTGCAGTAACAGTGTAGTACCATTGCAGTACCAGTATAGTACCAGTGTAGTACCAGTGTAGTACCAGTGTAGTACCATTGCAGTACCATTGCAGTACCGTTGCAGTACCAGTGTAGTACCATTGCAGTACCTGTGTAGTACCATTGCAGTACCAGTGTAGTACCATTGCAGTACCATTGCAGTACCAGTGTAGTACCAGTGTAGTACCAGTGTAGTACCATTGCAGTACCATTGCAGTACCAGTGTAGTACCATTGCAGTACCATTGCAGTACCAGTGTAGTACCAGTGTAGTACCAGTGTAGTACCATTGCAGTACCATTGCAGTACCAGTGTAGTACCATTGCAGTACCAGTGTAGTACCAGTGTAGTACCATTGCAGTACCAGTGTAGTACCATATCAGTACCAGTGTAGTACCATTGTAGTACCATTGCAGTAACAGTGTAGTACCATTGCAGTAACAGTGTACTACCATTGCAGTACCTGTGTAGTACCATTGCAGTACCAGTGTAGTACCAGTGTAGTACCATTGCAGTACCATTGCAGTACCAGTGTAGTACCATTGCAGTACCAGTGTAGTACCAGTGTAGTACCAGTGTAGTACCATTGCAGTACCATTGCAGTACCAGTGTAGTACCATTGCAGTACCAGTGTAGTACCAGTGTAGTATCATTGCAGTACCAGTGTAGTACCAGTGTAGTACCAGTGTAGTACCAGTGTAGTACCATTGCAGTACCAGTGTAGTACCAGTGTAGTGACAGTGTAGTACCAGTGTAGTATCATTGCAGTACCAGTGTAGTACCAGTGTAGTACAAGTGTAGTACCAGTGTAGTGACAGTGTAGTACCAGTGTAGTACCATTGCAGTACCAGTGTAGTACCAGTGTAGTGACAGTGTAGTACCAGTGTAGTATCATTGCAGTACCAGTGTAGTACCAGTGTAGTACCAGTGTAGTACCAGTGTAGTACCAGTGTAGTACCATTGTAGTACCATTGCAGTACCAGTGTAGTACCAGTGTAGTACCAGTGTAGTACCATTGCAGTACCATTGCAGTACCAGTGTAGTACCATTGCAGTACCAGTGTAGTACCAGTGTAGTACCAGTGTAGTACCATTGCAGTACCATTGCAGTACCAGTGTAGTACCATTGCAGTACCAGTGTAGTACCAGTGTAGTACCATTGCAGTACCAGTGTAGTACCATATCAGTACCAGTGTAGTACCATTGTAGTACTATTGCAGTAACAGTGTAGTACCATTGCAGTAACAGTGTACTACCATTGCAGTACCTGTGTAGTACCATTGCAGTACCAGTGTAGTACCAGTGTAGTACCATTGCAGTACCATTGCAGTACCAGTGTAGTACCATTGCAGTACCAGTGTAGTACCAGTGTAGTACCAGTGTAGTACCATTGCAGTACCATTGCAGTACCAGTGTAGTACCATTGCAGTACCAGTGTAGTACCAGTGTAGTATCATTGCAGTACCAGTGTAGTACCAGTGTAGTACCAGTGTAGTACCAGTGTAGTACCATTGCAGTACCAGTGTAGTACCAGTGTAGTGACAGTGTAGTACCAGTGTAGTATCATTGCAGTACCAGTGTAGTACCAGTGTAGTACAAGTGTAGTACCAGTGTAGTGACAGTGTAGTACCAGTGTAGTACCATTGCAGTACCAGTGTAGTACCAGTGTAGTGACAGTGTAGTACCAGTGTAGTATCATTGCAGTACCAGTGTAGTACCAGTGTAGTACCAGTGTAGTACCAGTGTAGTACCAGTGTAGTACCATTGTAGTACCATTGCAGTACCAGTGTAGTACCATTGTAGTACCATTGCAGTAACAGTGTAGTACCAGTGTAGTACCATTGTAGTACCATTGCAGTACCAGTGTAGTACCATTGTAGTATCATTGCAGTACCAGTGTAGTACCATTGCAGTACCAGTGTAGTGACAGTGTAGTACCAGTGTAGTATCATTGCAGTACCAGTGTAGTACCAGTGTAGTACCAGTGTAGTACCAGTGTAGTACCAGTGTAGTACCATTGTAGTACCAGTGTAGTACCATTGTAGTACCAGTGTAGTACCAGTGTAGTACCAGTGTAGTACCAGTGTAGTACCAGTGTAGTACCAGTGTAGTACCATTGTAGTACCATTGCAGTACCAGTGTAGTACCATTGTAGTACCATTGCAGTAACAGTGTAGTACCAGTGTAGTACCAGTGTAGTACCAGTGTAGTACCAGTGTAGTACCAGTGTAGTACCATTGTAGTACCATTGCAGTACCAGTGTAGTACCATTGTAGTATCATTGCAGTACCAGTGTAGTACCATTGCAGTACCAGTGTAGTGACAGTGTAGTACCAGTGTAGTATCATTGCAGTACCAGTGTAGTACCAGTGTAGTACCAGTGTAGTACCAGTGTAGTACCATTGTAGTACCATTGCAGTACCAGTGTAGTACCATTGTAGTACCATTGCAGTAACAGTGTAGTACCAGTGTAGTACCATTGTAGTACCATTGCAGTACCAGTGTAGTACCATTGTAGTATCATTGCAGTACCAGTGTAGTACCATTGCAGTACCAGTGTAGTGACAGTGTAGTACCAGTGTAGTATCATTGCAGTACCAGTGTAGTACCAGTGTAGTACCAGTGTAGTACCAGTGTAGTACCAGTGTAGTACCATTGTAGTACCATTGCAGTACCAGTGTAGTACCATTGTAGTACCAGTGTAGTACCAGTGTAGTACCAGTGTAGTACCATTGTAGTACCATTGCAGTACCAGTGTAGTACCATTGTAGTACCATTGCAGTAACAGTGTAGTACCATTGTAGTATCATTGCAGTACCAGTGTAGTACCATTGCAGTACCAGTGTAGTGACAGTGTAGTACCAGTGTAGTATCATTGCAGTACCAGTGTAGTACCAGTGTAGTACCAGTGTAGTACCAGTGTAGTACCATTGCAGTACCATTGCAGTACCGTTGCAGTACCAGTGTAGTACCATTGCAGTACCTGTGTAGTACCATTGCAGTACCAGTGTAGTACCATTGCAGTACCATTGCAGTACCAGTGTAGTACCAGTGTAGTACCAGTGTAGTACCAGTGCAGTACCATTGCAGTACCAGTGTAGTACCATTGCAGTACCATTGCAGTACCAGTGTAGTACCAGTGTAGTACCAGTGTAGTACCATTGCAGTACCATTGCAGTACCAGTGTAGTACCATTGCAGTACCAGTGTAGTACCAGTGTAGTACCATTGCAGTACCAGTGTAGTACCATATCAGTACCAGTGTAGTACCATTGTAGTACCATTGCAGTACCTGTGTAGTACCATTGCAGTACCAGTGTAGTACCAGTGTAGTACCATTGCAGTACCAGTGTAGTACCATTGCAGTACCAGTGTAGTACCAGTGTAGTACCAGTGTAGTATCATTGCAGTACCAGTGTAGTACCAGTGTAGTACCAGTGTAGTACCAGTGTAGTACCATTGCAGTACCAGTGTAGTACCAGTGTAGTGACAGTGTAGTACCAGTGTAGTATCATTGCAGTACCAGTGTAGTACCAGTGTAGTACAAGTGTAGTACCAGTGTAGTGACAGTGTAGTACCAGTGTCGTACCATTGCAGTACCAGTGTAGTACCAGTGTAGTGACAGTGTAGTACCAGTGTAGTATCATTGCAGTACCAGTGTAGTACCATTGCAGTACCAGTGTAGTACCAGTGTAGTACCAGTGTAGTTCCACTACAGTACCATTGTAGTACCATTGCAGTACCAGTGTAGTACCATTGTAGTACCATTGCAGTAACAGTGTAGTACCATTGCAGTAACAGTGTAGTACCATTGCAGTACCAGTATAGTACCAGTGTAGTACCAGTGTAGTACCAGTGTAGTACCATTGCAGTACCATTGCAGTACCATTGCAGTACCTGTGTAGTACCATTGCAGTACCAGTGTAGTACCATTGCAGTACCATTGCAGTACCAGTGTAGTACCAGTGTAGTACCATTGCAGTACCATTGCAGTACCAGTGTAGTACCATTGCAGTACCATTGCAGTACCAGTGTAGTACCAGTGTAGTACCAGTGTAGTACCATTGCAGTACCATTGCAGTACCAGTGTAGTACCATTGCAGTACCAGTGTAGTACCAGTGTAGTACCATTGCAGTACCAGTGTAGTACCATATCAGTACCAGTGTAGTACCATTGTAGTACCATTGCAGTAACAGTGTAGTACCATTGCAGTAACAGTGTACTACCATTGCAGTACCTGTGTAGTACCATTGCAGTACCAGTGTAGTACCAGTGTAGTACCATTGCAGTACCATTGCAGTACCAGTGTAGTACCATTGCAGTACCATTGCAGTACCAGTGTAGTACCAGTGTAGTACCAGTGTAGTACCATTGCAGTACCATTGCAGTACCAGTGTAGTACCATTGCAGTACCAGTGTAGTACCAGTGTAGTACCAGTGTAGTACCATTGCAGTACCAGTGTAGTACCAGTGTAGTGACAGTGTAGTACCAGTGTAGTATCATTGCAGTACCAGTGTAGTACCAGTGTAGTACAAGTGTAGTACCAGTGTAGTGACAGTGTAGTACCAGTGTAGTACCATTGCAGTACCAGTGTAGTACCAGTGTAGTGACAGTGTAGTACCAGTGTAGTATCAGTGCAGTACCAGTGTAGTACCATTGCAGTACCAGTGTAGTGACAGTGTAGTACCAGTGTAGTATCATTGCAGTACCAGTGTAGTACCAGTGTAGTACCAGTGTAGTACCAGTGTAGTACCAGTGTAGTACCATTGCAGTACCAGTGTAGTACCAGTGTAGTGACAGTGTAGTACCAGTGTAGTACCAGTGTAGTACCAGTGTAGTACCAGTGTAGTACCAGTGTAGTACCATTGCAGTACCAGTGTAGTACCAGTGTAGTGACAGTGTAGTACCAGTGTAGTACCAGTGTAGTACCAGTGTAGTACCAGTGTAGTACCAGTGTAGTGACAGTGTAGTACTGCTTAGTTAGTAACATTTAGTGATGAAAATAACTCATTACCAGATAATTGTCACTTTAAGCATAATCTAATCACTCGCTGCATAATTTACATCTGTAAATACATATCTTAGAGCAGATTTAAATCGTTTTTCTTTTTGACTTATAAAGGTTTTATCATTTTTCATGGGTTTCATGTTCCTGTGTTTGTGAATTCTGTTCATTGGTAATAAATCTTTTCTGATTCTGATAAAGTTAAATAACAAAGAATATTTCTTTTAGTTGATTAATCAGCTATTAAGTTGAATTATTCTTTTATTTAGATTGTAAAGATTTCAATGGGACAAGAGCAGAAAGGAGGACGTTTGAAATTACAGGGCATCTCATCCAAGAGTCATTTTCAATCTGCAGATTGATTGTTTTTCTAAAAACAGAGTTCAGATGAAACAACTGAATATTTGTCTAGGGTTAGGGTTACTCTCCTGGACGAATGAGGCATTGTCCACATGTCTCACGTCTCGTGTGATTGACTCACATAATTGTAAGAAACACATTTATTTCTCTTACAAATGTAAGTTTTTCATCATGTCGTGTTTTCATAAAATGGCTAAAATGTCACATATTTGGGACGTTTAAATATCTTCTGATTAAATATTTCCTCCTGTGTATTTGATACTTTAAGTTCTGATCTTCAAGTCTCTGTGGGAGAAAAATGGGACACTGGGACATTTGTCTAAGGACAGGGGACGCTGGGACATGTGTCTAAGGACACGGGACGCTGGGACATGTGTCTAAGGACAGAGGACGCTGGGACATTTTTCTAAGGACACTGGATGCTGGGACATGTGTCTAAGGACACAGGACGCTGGGACATTTGTCTAAGGACAGAGGACGCTGGGACATTTTTCTCAGGACAGAGGATGCTGGGACATTTGTCTAAGGACACAGGACGCTGGGACATTTGTCTAAGGACACGGGATGCTGGGAAATTTGTCTAAGGACACGGGACGCTGGGTCCTTTGTCTAAGGACACGGGACGCTGGGACATTTGTCAGAGGACGCTGGGACATTTGTCTAAGGACAGAGGATGCTGGGACATTTGTCTAAGGACAGAGGACGCTGGGACATTTGTCCAAGGACACAGGATGCTGGGACATTTGTCTAAGGACACAGGATGCTGGGACGTTTGTCTAAGGACACAGGATGCTGGGACATTTGTCTAAGGACACGGGATGCTGGGACATTTGTCTAAGGACAGAGGACGCTGGGACATTTGTCTAAGGACACAGGATGCTGGGACATTTGTCTAAGGACACAGGATGCTGGGACGTTTGTTTAAGGACACAGGACGCTGGGACATTTGTCTAAGGACACAGGATGCTGGGACATTTGTGTAAGGACAGAGGACGCTGGGACATTTGTCTAAGGACACAGGATGCTGAGACATTTGTCTAAGGACACAGGATGCTGCGACATTTGTCTAAGGACACAGGATGCTGGGACATTTGTCTAAGGACAGAGGATGCTGGGACATTTGTCTAAGGACAGAGGTCGCTGGGACATTTTTGTCAGGACAGAGGACGCTGGGACATTTGTCTAAGGACACGGGATGCTGGGACATTTGTCTACGGACAGAGGACGCTGGGACCTTTGTCTAAGGACAGAGGATGCTGGGACATTTGTCCAAGGACACGGGATGCTGGGACATTTGTCTAAGGACAGAGGACGCTGGGACATTTGTCTAAGGACACGGGATGCTGGGACATTTGTTTAAGGACAGAGGACGCTGGGATATTTGTCTAAGGACACAGGATGCTGGGACATTTGTTCCAAGGACACAGGATGCTGGGACATTTGTCTAAGGACACAGGATGCTGGGACATTTGTCTAAGGACACAGGATGCTGGGACATTTGTCTAAGGACAGAGGACACTGGGACATTTGTCTAAGGACACAGGATGCTGGGACATTTGTCTAAGGACACAGGATGCTGGGACATTTGTCTAAGGACAGAGGACGCTGGGACATTTGTCTAAGGACACAGGATGCTGGGACATTTGTCTAAGGACAGAGGACGCTGGGACATTTGTCTAAGGACACAGGATGCTGGGACATTTGTCTAAGGACACAGGATGCTGGGACATTTGTCTTAGGACACAGGATGCTGGGACATTTGTCTAAGGACACAGGATGCTGGGACATTTGTCTAAGGACAGAGGACGCTGGGACATTTGTCTAAGGACACAGGATGCTTGGACATTTGTCTAAGGACACAGGATGCTGGGACATTTGTCTAAGGACACAGGATGCTGGGACATTTGTCTAAGGACACAGGACACTGGGACATTTGTCTAAGGACACGGGATGCTGGGACATTTGTCTAAGGACACGGGATGCTGGGAAATTTGTCTAAGGACACGGGACGCTGGGACATTTGTCTACGGACAGAGGACGCTGGGACCTTTGTCTAAGGACAGAGGATGCTGGGACATTTGTCTAAGGACACGGGATGCTGGGACATTTGTCTAAGGACAGAGGACGCTGGGACATTTGTCTAAGGACACAGGATGCTGGGACATTTGTTCTAAGGACACAGGATGCTGGGACATTTGTCTAAGGACACAGGATGCTGGGACATTTGTCTAAGGACACAGGATGCTGGGACATTTGTCTAAGGACACAGGATGCTGGGACATTTGTCTAAGGACAGAGGACGCTGGGACATTTGTCTAAGGACACAGGATGCTGGGACATTTGTCTAAGGACACAGGATGCTGGGACATTTGTCTAAGGACACAGGATGCTGGGACATTTGTTAGACACTACTATTGAGATTTTGGGCGTTTCAAATTGACTTGAATTGAAAAAAATGTCTTTGTCTCAGAGAAATGTCTTTGTCCCAGAGAAATGTCTTTGTCCCAGAGAAATGTCTGAAGTGAATTCAATGAAAAAATGAAACACTTTTGATCTTTAACATCAAAGTTTAAAATGAGAGAGAAAAGTTCATTAAAATCCTTGTTACTGATAATAATTGTATTTGTTATACTTTATACTTTACTGTTATACTTTATACTTTATACTTTATACTTTACTGTTATACTTTATACTTTATACTTTATACTTTATACTTTACTGTTATACTTTATACTTTATACTTTATACTTTACTGTTATACTTTATACTTTATACTTTATACTTTCACTTCACTTTGTTTCTCTTTGTTCTTCTGTTTCTGCTTCGTCAGCTTCGAGTCTGAAATGAAATGTTTTATTGTGAAAAGGCCTGAGGCAAAGCAGTGAGTGACATTCGAGACCGACCAATCAGAGCGAGGCCTGAGGCGGGAACAAGAACACTGACAAAAATTGACATTTCATTAAATTTACAACAAAATCAATCAGATCAAATGTACTCAGTCAGCAAAACTCTGCAGAGCCATGAAAACCTGCTCAGGCCCTGTTCAGAACCTGCTCCTGCTCAGAACCTGCTCAGAACATGCTCAGAACCTGCCCCTGCTCAGAACCTGCTCAGAACCTGCTCCTGCTCAGAACCTGCTCATAACCAGCTCAGTTTTGGTGTCCTGGTGGAGTTCTGGTGGAGTTCTGGTGTCCTGGTGTAGTTCTGGTGTCACGGTGTAGTTCTTGTGTAGTTCTGGTGTCACGGTGTAGTTCTGGTGTAGTTCTGGTGTCCAGGTGTAGTTCTGGCATCCTGGTGTAGTTCTGGTGTCCCGGTGTAGTTCTGGTGTATTTTTGGTGTCCTGGTGGAGTTCTGGTGTCCTGGTGTAGTTCTGGTGTAGTTCTGGGGGAGTTCTTGTGTCCTGGTGTAGTTCTGGTGTCCTGGTGTAGTTCTGGTGGAGTTCTGGTGTCCTGGTGTAGTTCTGGTGTAGTTCTGGTGTAGTTCTGGTGTAGTTCTGGTGTAGTTCTGGTGTAGTTCTGGTGGAGTTCTGGTGGAGTTCTTGTGTCCTGGTGTAGTTCTGGTGTAGTTCTGGTGTAGTTCTGGTGTAGTTCTGGTGTAGTTCTGGTGTAGTTCTGGTGGAGTTCTGGCTCAGAACCTGCTCCTGCTCAGAACCTGCTCCTGCTCAGAACCTGCTCCTGCTCAGAACCTGCTCAGAACCTGTTCAGATGTTTCATTTCTAAACCAGGACTAAAACCTAAACTAAATCCAGGAGAAATAAAAGGAGTTGTTGTCTTTGTATTTTCTGTGATATTTGGTTTGTTCAGTGACATTTGTGTGACTGAAGTTCCCTGTGGAGATCAAAGTCTCGCCTCAGTCACATGACTCACTCAGCTGGAGTCATGTGACCTCTCAGCTGGAGTCATGTGACCTGACAGCTGACATTCTCTGGGCTTGTCTGATTGGTCCGATTGTTTCTGTGAAGCACATTAATGACATTTTGCACTTTGAGCATTTGCTGCTGTCATTGTGACGTACGAGTGGGCGGAGTTAAGTGAACACAACAATGACACAACAATGATCCACTTTGTTTCCACTTTGTTTCTTTCTTTTATTTCACCTTCAGTTTATGATTTATTTTGACTCGTTTATTTGGACAATCAAAGAAAACTTGAATTTAACTCTGACGACTTTGGTTCAACAACATTTACAGATGTTCCTTCTTCTCCATCTTGATCCAGGTCTAGTCCTAGTCCTGGTGTGATTCTGGTGTCCTGGTGTAGTTCTGGTGTAGTTCTGGTGTAGTTCTGGTGTCCTGGTGTAGTTCTGGTGTCCTGGTGTGGTCCTGGTGTAGTTCTGGTGTCCTGGTGTAGTTCTGGTGTCCTGGTGTAGTTCTGGTGTCCCGGTGTGGTCCTGGTGTAGTTCTGGTGTCCTGGTGTGGTCCTGGTGTAGTTCTGGTGTCCTGGTGTAGTTCTGGCCCTGGTGTAGTTCTGGTGAAGTCCTGGTGAAGTCCTGGTGAAGTCCTGGTATCCTGGTGTAGTTCTGGTGTCCTGGTGTGGTCCTGGTGTAGTTCTGGTGTCCTGGTGTAGTTCTGGTGTCCTGGTTTAGTTCTGGTGTAGTTCTGGTGTCCTGGTGTAGTTCTGGCCCTGGTGTAGTTCTGGTGAAGTCCTGGTGAAGTCCTGGTGAAGTCCTGGTGTAGTTCTGGTGTCCTGGTGTAGTTCTGGTGTCTTGGTGTAGTCCTCGTCCTGGTGTAGTTCTGGTGTCCTGGTGTGGTCCTGGTGTGGTTCTGGTTTCCTGGTGTAGTCCTCGTCCTGGTGTAGTTCTGGTGTCCTGGTGTGGTCCTGGTGTAGTTCTGGCTTCCTGGTGTAGTCCTTGTCCTGGTGTAGTTCTGGTGTCCTGGTGTGGTCCTGGTGTAGTTCTGGTCTCCTGGTGTAGTTCTGGTGTCCTGGTGTAGTTCTGGCCCTGGTGTAGTTCTGGTGAAGTCCTGGTGTAGTTCTGGTGTCCTGGTGTAGTTCTGGTGTCCTGGTGTAGTTCTGGTGTCCTGGTGTGGTCCTGGTGTAGTTCTGGTTTCCTGGTGTAATCCTTGTCCTGGTGTAGTTCTGGTGTCCTGGTGTGGTCCTGGTATAGTTTTGGTGTCCTGGTGTAGTTCTGGTGTCCTTGTGTAGTTCTGGTGTAGTTCTGGTGTCCTGGTGTAGTTCTGGCCCTGGTGTAGTTCTGGTGAAGTCCTGGTGAAGTCCTGGTGTAGTTCTGGTGTCCTGGTGTAGTTCTGGTGTCCTGGTGTAGTTTTGGTGTCCTGGTGTAGTTCTGGTGTCCTGGTGTTTTTCTGGCCCTGGTGTAGTTCTGGTGAAGTCCTGGTGAAGTCCTGGTGTAGTTCTGGTGTCCTGGTGTAGTTCTGGTGTCCTGGTGTAGTTCTGGTGTCCTAGTGTAGTTCTGGTGTCCCGGTGTAGTTCTGGTGTAGTTCTGGTGTCCTGGTGTAGTTCTGGTGTCTTTGTTTAGTTCTGGTGTAGTTCTGGTTTTGTCCTGGTGTAGTTCTAGTGTAGTTCTGGTGTAGTTCTGGTGTCCTGGTGTAGTTCTGGTGTCTTTGTTTAGTTCTTGTGTCTTGGTGTAGTTTTGGTGTCTTTGTTTAGTTCTGGTGTTGTCCTGGTGTAGTTCTAGTGTAGTTCAAGTGTAGTTCTGGTGTCTTTGTTTAGTTCTGGTGTAGTTCTGGTGTTGTCCTGGTGTAGTTCTGGTGTCCTGGTGTGGTCCTGGTGTAGTTCTGGTTTCCTGGTGTAGTCCTTGTCCTGGTGTAGTTTTGGTGTCCTGGTGTGGTCCTGGTGTAGTTCTGGTGTCCTGGTGTAGTTTTGGTGTCCTTGTGTAGTTCTGGTGTAGTTCTGGTGTCCTGGTGTAGTTATGGCCCTGGTGTAGATCTGGTGAAGTCCTGGTGTAGTTCTGGTGTCCTGGTGTTTTTCTGGCCCTGGTGTAGTTCTGGTGAAGTCCTGCTGAAGTCCTGGTGTAGTTCTGGTGTCCTGGTGTAGTTCTGGTGTCCTGGTGTAGTTCTGGTGTCCTAGTGTAGTTCTGGTGTCCCGGTGTAGTTCTGGTGTCCTGGTGTAGTTCTGGTGTCTTTGTTTAGTTCTGGTGTAGTTCTGGTTTTGTCCTGGTGTAGTTCTAGTGTAGTTCTGGTGTCCTGGTGTAGTTTTGGTGTCTTTGTTTAGTTATTGTGTCTTGGTGTAGTTTTGGTGTCTTTGTTTAGTTCTGGTGTTGTCCTGGTGTAGTTCTAGTGTAGTTCTAGTGTAGTTCTGGTGTCTTTGTATAGTTCTGGTGTAGTTCTGGTGTTGTCCTGGTGTAGTTCTAGTGTAGTTCTTGGTGTTGTCCTGGTGAAGTTCTGTTGTCCTGGTGTAGTTCTAGTGTAGTTCTGGTGTTGTCCTGGTGTAGTTCTGGTTTTGTCCTGGTGTAGTTCTAGTGTAGTTCTGGTGTAGTTCTGGTGTCCTGGTGTAGTTTTGGTGTCTTTGTTTAGTTATTGTGTCTTGGTGTAGTTTTGGTGTCTTTGTTTAGTTCTGGTGTTGTCCTGGTGTAGTTCTAGTGTAGTTCTAGTGTAGTTCTGGTGTCTTTGTATAGTTCTGGTGTAGTTCTGGTGTTGTCCTGGTGTAGTTCTAGTGTAGTTCTTGGTGTTGTCCTGGTGAAGTTCTGTTGTCCTGGTGTAGTTCTAGTGTAGTTCTGGTGTTGTCCTGGTGTAGTTCTGGTGTAGTCCTGGTGTAGTCCTGGTGTAGTCCTGGTGTAGTCCCGGTGTAGTTCTACTGTAGTTCTGGTGTAGTTCTGTTGTTGTCCTGGTGTAATCCTGCTGTAATCCTGGTGTAGTCCAGGTGTAGTCCTGGTGTAGTTCTGGTGTAGTTCTGGTGTAGTTCTGGTGCTGTCCTGGTGTAGTTCTGGTGTAGTCATGGTGTTGTCCTGGTGTAGTTCTGGTGTAGTTCTGGTGTCACACAAAAACAAAATAAATCAATTCCACATTTAGATTAAACCAAACTGTCATAACTTGTACATTGCTATGGCGACTGTCCCAGTTTCTCTTCATTACCAAACACAAAGATACTTTTGTTTCCATAGTAACTTGAATATTTACAGGTGTCACAGTCGTTCTGGTCCTTGTCAAATGTTTGATCCTTGTTTTTCTCACATTGTGTGAAATTTCAGTAGAAAAATCATAAAATCTTGTTTTAAACTTGTTTTCTTCAGACGGAGGCCACGTTTTCGCTTCACAAA